>NC_054702.1:18722340-18909840 GCF_016097555.1 Gigantopelta aegis
ATTTCATGTAAATAAACGCTTGGAAAGTCAAGCGAAATACGCGAAAAGACATACGAAAGCTAACAAAAAGAAAGGTGAAAAACATTTCACCCAAACACAATACAAAACCAAAGGTCTTATAAAAAAGTTGACTCCAAAACAGAGCCAAGCAAAAGGACGTCCAGACCCTTTAGCGAAGAGAAAAAGAAGGAAGTTACAGTCATGTGACCGGAACTAGAGAGCAGTATGCAGTAGAAGAATTTAGGCCATCCCATTGGTTGTTGGGATGTTCGGACCAGACCACTTGCGTGAGGGGGAGGTGCCCTTGTTTGAGGACAGGTAATGTCTAAAGAAATAATAAGTGGATCAAAGACATTGTATAATTGTCTCAATATTTAAAAAAAAGTATTTCAGTAGTTGTGTGAGTGTGCCCTATACAGTACACCACATCCTCACAATTATTTCAAAATATTGGGTCAAAGTGTTTACAAATATGGCATCATTCCTTGAAATTAGTTTTAACACACACATGAAAGTAAAGATACTGTGTATTTGATGAGCTAATGATATGCTTAAGTAATTAATGAAATTAGCCAATATACAAAAAACAAATCTTAAATGAAGTTAATGTTTAGTTCACGCATTAGGACATCTGCTAAGTAGGTTGAAAGCCTTAAAAATATATCTCATAGGTGTTTGGTACCAAGTTCCCCAAAACACCATGTACAATTCAATGACCATTAACTATGGGCTACTCTTATTTGATTATCAGCAAGAGATCATTCGTATGCATGCACCATCCCACAGACAGGATAGCAAACACCATAACCTTTATTATACCAGGTGTGGAGTACTGGCTGGAGCAGGAAATAGCCAAACGGGCCCATCGATGGGGACTGATCCCAGACCGACTGTGCATCATGCAAGTGCTTTACCACTGGCTATGTCCCACCCCATTGTATTAATAAATGTGTAACATCATAAACCTGAAACTTCTGTACGTGTCCTCATATTTTCCTGTAGTTGTGCGAGTGGATTTAAGTATTCTGAAGCCTTCCCAGCAATGACCTCCTTCAACTTCGCTTCCATTTGACACACACGTTCAGCATACAAACTGAAAATAACAATAATTTGGTATTATATTAATATGTTAGCAGGGTTCTCATTCTTCCAAAAATATTGAGTCCATGGACTCATGACCTTATATTTTGAGAGTCCATTAGGAATGTAGGAGAGTCCACATTTGAAGATGAATTGATATATCCAATAAAATATCATGTGAATTGTATAATAACTGACAACACAAAAAATATTGACATTTAAATGGTTTTATGTCGTAATAAAAAGTACATGAACATGAATACATTTTTTTTATTATTAAATTATGATAAAATATAAAACAAATACCAGGTAACTCATATATATTCAACTAATAATGCAAAAAAAGCAAAATATTGCGAAAGAATTTTCTGTTTGGCGAAAAAATTTGCGAAAGATTTTTTTTTTTATCGCGATTTTTAGAATCAAACATTTTTAACCAGTTTTGTTCAGCTGATCCGCCTCACGGTGTGAATAAACGCTATTTGTATGTCCACGTGGCCAGTCTACTATTCAGTAGTGTACTACCAGCTGCTTGTCGTAAAGCTAGAAAACGCAATTAAATAAAATGAAATACTGTTTAAAACATGTTGCATTTTTTATATTAAATGTTTGATTAATAGCGACAACAAGTTTTACTTTTTATTAGTCATGTTTTGTCGTACCGGTTAATGTTGTAAATCTGGGTCACATTGAATTCATTTCCACGAAGTGCGTGCATTGATGAGGGCGGCTTTTTGGAGTGACCAACTGATTGTACCAATTAACACTAATTTCCAAGAATGTTTATGAATGTTGCCGATTTACTTTACAGTAAATTTAGATGTTTTAAAAAAAAAATTGTATTGAAGTTAAATAAAAATAAAAATATACTGCCTCCGCTGGGATGCACGTGTATGCAATATGGTGCGTCCCATCCTTGATCGCTGCGTCAGGGAGTCCTGGGTCAGTGAGAACCCTGTGTTAGTAACTCTACCTTACACAAATAAACAATTTCTACTAAAAGCTGATGCATACATAAGCGAAACATCACAGCTACAGGCCATGAAACCGGCATCATAACTTCAGTGAAAGAAATGTTTTATTTAACGACACACTCAACACATTTTATTTACGGTTATATGGCATCAGACGTATGGATAAGGACCACACAGATTTTGAGAGGAAACCCGCTGTCGCCACTACATGGGCTACTCTTTCTGATTAGCAGCAAGGGATCTTTTATTTGCGCTTCCCACAGGCAGGATAGCACAAACCATGGCCTTTGTTGAACCAGTTATGGATCACTGGTCGGTGCAAGGGGTTTACACCTACCCATTGAGCCTTGCGGAGCACTCACTCAGGGTTTGGAGTCGGTATCTGGATAAAAAATCCAATGCCTCGACTGGGATCCAAACCCAGTACCTACCAGCCTGTAGACCGATGGCCTAACCACGACGCCACCGAGGCCGGTCATAACTTCAGTGTTGCTGTGGCTTATAATTAAAATTCTGTTCCACACAAAAGCAACAGTGCTTCCATGGTGTGATGTTTTGACTGGCCACCCAAAAGAGGACAAGGTTTATTCCATTCCACATTCATTTTATGGTGTGACTTGGGTCTCATACATCAAGCTACACCACAAATTCTTGTTGCTCTGCCGTTGCACAGACTGTGGCCTAGATGTCTATACCAGGTTTTACATATTAGTTATTACAAATGTGCAACTAGGATTTTTACCACCAAAATATATTGTTTCCTTTATAAAGATGAAAATAGTCCATTTGGCAAACAGTGTGTACACTCAGTTTGAATTTATAAATGATGTAGCAAATTACCAAACAATATTAGTATCTACTATTAAAATTAATAAAGAAAATAAGAGCAATGTTCTACTTTGATAAAATGCATATACTATGTACAAGCCCATAGGAACGATATGTAAAGTGAGGGTGTACAATTTCTAGCTTGGGGTTTGGGGTACAATCAATATAAACATGTATACATGTTTGTCTTCAAGTGGAGGCCTACCCCGCCCTCCCCCCCTCCAACTTTCCACTCACCATTACTACAGACCTGATGTACAATTTATTTAAAAAAAGCATTTATCTCCAAATTAGTTTGATAAAAATACATGTACACTTACTGCTCCTTCAGCTCACTGAACTGTCGTTCCAGTTCATACATGTCGTCTAAGCATTCCATTTTCCGATTCTGGCATTCTTCTTCATCAATTTCTATACAGTAAAAAGAAAATACATTATAACACTTGTACATGAATAAAGTGAAAAAGTCAGTTTGTTTTGTTTAATGACACCACTAACTTTAGAGCACATTGTTTAATCATTGCCTATTGGGTGTCAAACACTGGTAATTCTGACAGTGTCTTACTCTTAGAGACGAAACCTGCTACATATTTCTATCAGGGGATCAGGCTAAAATAGCACCACTACAAAAATGGAACCATTTTCGTTGGCAAAAACGGAACAATTTGGCTATAACGGCACATCAATGTTTTGGTGAAAACGGAACCCCCTTTTTTTTTTTTTAAATATAGGACCGAACAGTTGAACGATTGATGCATTGTGTTAAAATTATGTCTGGTCCGAACATCCATGTTTTTTGTAAATAAGATTACAAAGTCCAAGCATTTTATTTATTTTGTTTGTTCATAAAACACAAGATAAACAATATATAAAAAGCGCCTAAATATAATAACTGTTATTGAACTTAGTAAATTACATTAGTCGGCACATATTTCAGTTGGGCTGGTCTAAACATTATATTTTAAAATAATATTAACTTTAATATATTAAACTATTTATAATTTAAAGCCTTGGAGGAAAGGTTAGCAAAGGGGTGGGCTATGCGTCCAATCTGGTGTATGTTCAAACAGGCGAGCACCCAAGATCTTTGATATGCATCATTCACAACTTGTAATGATTCCTGTTCCGTTTTAGCCATACATTTTTAAATATTTGGTGCCATTTTAGCCAACACTAGGTTCTGTTTTGTCCATCGATTTTGGTGCCGTTTTAGCCAACGCTAGGTTCCGTTTTGTCCAATTTGGTTCCGTTTTCACTTGGGGCCGTTTTGGCATGGTGCCGTTTTTCACTATAACCCTCTATTAGTAGCAAGGGATCTTTGATATGCAGCATTCCACAGACAGGATAGCACATACCACAACCTTTGATATACCAGTCCAGCGCCCTCAATAGTTTAAGAAGTAGCAGGCTACAACAGTGATGATAGCAGGGGGCAAAGCGGGGGGTCTGGCGGTAACGCTGCTTGATAAAAATTTCGATGTGAACTAATCGCATTTCAAGACAAATAAACAACTATTTTGGCACTTTTTTTTTACCATCAAGGAAAAGTAGGCGGCGGCAAAAGCTGTTTCAGGCAGCGATTTGCCGCCGGAGACCGGGTACTTTTGAGGGCTCTGCCAGTCATGGTGCTCTGTCTAGAACGAGAAATAGTCCAAATCAGCAAATGGCCCACCTACCTCTAATATTCCTCAAATAAGATAAAATAATTATTTTGTGAACATTTGAGGAACTTTTGCCCAAATCCCACTATTTACATGAAAGCAAATATGAAACTAGTTTAGAGTTGTGTCCCTTTGATTGATACATTGCAATGGAACATTTTGAATCCTAATTCCTTGACATAGAAGATGTAAGGATCAACATGAAATTTTAAAATCCGAACATAGCGTCTACATAATTAAATATTACAATAAGGAACTATTACTAATTGGATATAATACAACCTGATGAAGATTCGGCGTCATCTGATGATGCCGTGCCGGTCTCATCGTCGGAACTTTTGTCGCTGTCTGGAGTTTCGTGCTCCATGTCTTCCTCTTCCGTTAACTCATTCTCCGGCATTGCTGGTGTCTTGTCGTTAGACATTGAAATATGAAATTAAAATGTCTCATACATATGAAAAAGATAAAGATTTCGAATGAATGTACAGTAGCGAAATTGTCAACACATCTTTGGATTAAAATGCGCTTGCGCAAAGGGAATACCCACGGAATCCCGCCTCGTTATGAATGATATTTAAGGTCTCAAACCACAATATTTTTCAATATATTGCGATGGAAAATGCACGTGCTTCCGATTTTGCAGAAGAATTAGCACTGCTCAGAACAGAATTGACAAGAAAAGATGAAGAAATTAGTAGATTAAAGACACTGATAGTGTGTAGTATTTTGAAGTAGATAAATAACATTTTGTTAAATTATTATCATTCAACTTATCCAAATTATAATTTTTACAGTGGACTTCCCATGGCATCATTCTGACCAAACGAAAAAAATCCCGTGCCTTGCCAATACCCCCTCCTGAACACTGGCGTAGGAAGGGAGGGGGGAGGGGCGTGTGTGTGTGTGTGTGTGTGTGTACCCGCCCCCCGCTCCTTTTGGCACCTTCCTGCACCTTCCTACGCCCGTGCTGATCATAAACCCCTTGTCAATACCATCTTATAAATAATCAGTCCTTTGAAAATGGTACCATGTTCAATCATGTTGTGACCCAGACACTTCTTTGACTGTACATAGTAGAATACACAATTAAGCCTGCAGTAATGTCTCAATTCCACCTAAAATATTCCTTTGATACAAACCAAACTTTGTTTTGTTTAACAACACCACTATAGCACATTAATTTACTAATCATCTGCTATTGGATGTTAAGTTGACATATAGTCTTAGAGAGGAAACCTTAATTGTTCTGTTAGTAGCAAGTGATCTTTTATGCACTATTCCACTGACAGGATAGCATATACCACAGCATTTGATGTACCGTAGCAGTTGTGGTGCACTGGCTAAATCCCTGTCAAACAGATAGGAAAATAATAATCTCCTTGGACAGACCAAAAAAAGAAAAAACTTAGGTCGAAAATTTGGACATCAGGCCCCGTGCTTATAAACCTTAAAGTCTAGACTTTAATAAAGTCCAGACTTTAACGTCATGGCAACGCCATTCAAACAGCATTACGTTAAAGTTTGGACTTTATTAAAGTCTAGACTTTAAGTTTTATAAGAACGGGTCCTGAAATTACCTTTATTTTAATGTTATTATAAGAACCAAACTTTCTAAAACGCTAATGTAAATAAAGAATAGATCTTAAAACTGATGTTTAAATTGTTTATGTTAATGTTTGTGTTACATCAGGCCAGGTTTTGACAGAATCTGCATTCCAAGTCAGAGTACCATATATATATATATATATATATATATATATATATATATATATATATATATTTATGGAAAGTTTTTTATATTAAGATAATGAAAATGATAGGCAGTGGTGTCCACTCAAGTTACATATGAAACCAGACAGTTTTATCATTTGTAAGTAAGTAGGCCTAGTTATTTTTATTTGCATTATTTTATTTTTTTATTTAATGCAGTCCAGTAAACTTGGAGAACCAGTGTCTGATATCTCAGAAGTATTACTAGACCAGGCAGGTGGAGATTTTGTTGGTTCCGTTGTACACTATGTTCTTAACAATGAAGACATCGGCCGATATAGCAGACAACTCATTCTGCCAGAGATTGGGGTCAGAGGTGAGAAATCCAGAATTATCATTTTTTTTAAAGTATGATTATGTAGTATTGTTACTGTGTTAGTAGGGAAATAGTGAGACATAGCTTAATGGTGCGGTGCTTACTTGAAGCTTTATGGGTTACAGGATCAGTGTTTTCCTAAGTGGATGCATTTTTATTTAATATTTTGCTTGAACTAAAGCTATTGGTATTTACACAAGACTACAATAATCTGAAACTGTCAATATAAAAACCAAACATGTTCCATTAGATTTCCTTAGATACTGTACACACATTATGTGTTATAGCCTTAATGGTTAACGGCAATAACCCAGTAGCCAATTTCACAAAACATCGTAACTTTACATCTGCTGCTAGCAGTTATACCGGTCATACATTTACATGTTTTTGGCATGCATTTCACATAGAAAAATTACATCATTGTGAAAGATGGAGCATTTTAAGGACAAAAGAAAATGAAATAATTATATTTCAGACTATATTTGCTATATTTTTAATAGTAATAAGAGTTGTGGTTTAGTAGTAGATTTACATTTACATGCAAAACTAGGCTTACGATGTTTTGTGAAATTGGGCCCTGGTTACTAGGCAATGTAAACTATTTCTGGCTATCACTGATACATTAAATCAAATTACACGTGTTTACTGGACATATAAAACATCACTTTTTAATGAAAGTCATATTATATATGTCAGCAATGTCAGACATTCCAGAAGTACCATTAGTTAATTGTCTATTTAAAGTTTGGAGCACTTCAGACTTTGATCCGGTGATATGTTAATTGGTATAAGGCTACTTTAAGATTATTTCCAGTGTTGTGTTTAACTAGTATAGCCTAATGTATATTATTGACGTTGATGTGTTTTAAATTACTGTACTATTTCAGGTCAATTGAAGTTGAAATCAAGCAGTGTTCTTATTGTTGGAGCAGGAGGACTGGGATGTCCTGCTGCCATTTACCTCACAGCTGCTGGAATTGGTGAGAATATCTCGCATTAAGCTAGCATTTCATATGTACGGTTGTGGCAGGCTTATGAAGCATTTTGTCACGTGATGAGCCATAGGCTCTGAAGCAGGGGACATGCCCTTCTAACTTTGACGATTATGCATTGGTTAAACGGCAAATTGGTTTTGGAGGTACCTTATCTAGAACTGTTTTAAATTACTTGGTTTTCTACAGATGATGATTTTGATGACTCACTGATCATCTCACCCAAAGCTGATGAAAGACATGTAGATGTAAACATGGGTTTGGTTTACTGGAAAGAAAGAAAGAAATGTTGTATTTAATGACGTACTCAACACATTGTATTTTACGGTTATATGGTATCAGACATATGGTTATGGACCACCCAGATATTGAGAGAGGAAACCCGCTGTCACCACTTCATGGGCTACCAGTACTCTTTTCGATTAGCAGCAAGGGATCTTTTATATGCACAATCCCACAGACAGGGTAGTACATACCACAGCCTTTGATATACCAGTCGTGGTGCACTGGCTGGAATGAGAAATAGCCCAATGGGCCCACCGACGGGGATCGATCCCACATCGACAGCGCATCGAGCGAGCACTGTACCACTGGGCTACATCTCACCCCTTTGGCTTATTGGAGTGGGTATTATTGCAAAACACTGTGACACTTTATTGCAACATTTATTCTGTCATTTCATAAAATTGCCAACACTTGATACATGTATCATTAGACTAGTAAACATTCTTTGAACAGTATTCTTTAACACCTGCTGTGATGCACTAAATAACATGCAACTGCCTGCTCACATAGGCATCACAAGATGCCAGCAACTGGTAGGGGAGAGGGCAGCTATATATTAAGTCTTTAAAAATACTCCCCGACTTTTTGTTGTGTGTTCATGGTTTTAGTTTAGTGGCGTCTTTTTTATCCATTTTTCCTATAGAAAGGAGAGCTGATAGTTCATTCAACACCTGACATGATGTCATTTCCACCAGGATGACATAAAATATAGCTTTCATTTGTTAAGTAGTTGATATGTGTTGATGCTTGGGTGTGTATTTTTGGCAGCACATAATTGAACTTTATACATCATAGTTTTACTCTTTTACATGAAGATAGCAGACATTTTGAATAAATACTTTGATAATGTCAGTGATCCTGTAGTAAATCAAACATTTTAAAATACTTATTTTGTTTGTTAAATGGAAATTTGGTATAGTTAATTTTGATGAATATATTTTGAAATATTTATACTTTCTATTACAAGGGAAACTTAGTAACGTAAATTTATTTTATTTTAAAATAATTCTTCTTTCTTTTGCAGGGAAACTTGGGTTAGTGGACTTCGATGAAGTTGAAATAAACAATCTGCACAGACAGGTGCTGCACACTGAAGACCGACTGGGGGTCTCCAAGGTGATATCAGCAGCCCAGTCTTGTAAGAGGTAAACGCTAACATCTTTATACCTGTGTTTGGGTTGGATGGTGATCATTTAAATTGCTTTCATGCTTATGTTTACATTGTAGCTAAGGTTAGCATAGCATATAGTCCTGGTCATGCAGCTTGGCTAACTAGTCTATATTTGTAAAACATTAAAGTCAATGACAGGATATTCTGACACCATCATTTTGGCTACATACACAATAAATATAACATACTGGTATATCAGAGGTTGTGGTATGTGCTGTCCTGTCTGTGGGAAAGTGCATACAAAAGATCCCTTGCTGTTAATGGAAAAAAGTTCTTCTAAGACTATGAGTTGAAAATTACGAAATGTATGACATCCAATAGCTGATCATAAATAGATCAATGTGCTCTAAACAAAACAAAACTTCTTCTTTTTAATATAATATACCTGACTGTGTTTTCACTTCAAATACATTTTTTGTAAATAGTATTTTTTTAATTACAATATAATTTCAACATGATGCATGTGTGATCATCAAACAAATGCATAAATTACTTGTTTATTATTATAGTATGATTAATAGGCAAAGTGGCATCATTTGAATATTGATAACATTGTTGCTTTTTTTACTCTGTTTTCAGGTTAAACTCATCTGTGGTGTTTGTACCATACAGACTACAACTCAACAGTCAGAACGCTCTCCAGATCATCAAACAGTATCCGTACACTCACTTATTAAATTATTAAATATTTAATTTTTAATTAGAACTCGACCTTTTGAGTGGCAGGATGTAGCTCTGTGGTAGATAGCTTCACAGGTTGATTCTTATTTTAAGCAATGCTTCACAACTGGTATATCAAAGACTGTCCTGTCTAAGGAGCACAACCCCTGCAATTAAAAAAAAAGAAAAATCAAATAAAGACCACAGCAAAAAAAAAAAGTGCTGTGGAGAATTAAAACTCTGCAGCACTACTGATTGCCACGGGAATTTGCAGGGGTTGGAGCAGTGCAAATAAAAGATGCCTTAAATTGCTTCTATTTCTAGGTATAGCCTGTGTGATGTAACAGCTAGGGTTTCCTATATCACCGTATATGTGATGCTCTAAATCTAATCCGTGAATGGAAATTGACCCTGACATCCTCTTCTACCCCCCCCCCCCCCCCCCCCCCCCATTATTATGTTTGTTTTTCCTTAAAATAAGTTATGATGTTGTGCTGGATGCAACAGATAATGTGGCCACGAGATACCTGCTCAATGATGCCTGTGTCCTCACAAAGAAACCTCTCGTATCCGGCAGTGCTTTACGGTTTGAAGGGCAGGTGAGACCGTGATAATTGAAAAGATGGTCATATTATCTGTTGTAATGTACTGAGATGTAAATAAGTAATATTACTTAATTACTTATATTTTATCATTTGTATTACAAATTTTGATTATCCTATGTTATTTACTTAATGTATCCTGGACCTATCGAATTCCGTCCTATTAACAGGTATTAGCTACTGAGCGTGTTCAATCCAACAACTGGATAAATTTAACGACATCATATATATATTGTTTACCGTGTCCCATACAAAGTAAAATAATTTTTAAAAAATTGTAATTACTTACCTTTGTTGTCAACGAATGTAAAATTTCTACCAGGAAGTGAATATTTGTAAATTTTTTAACACCATCGAAATCTGTCTTATGTGAATGTCACAAATACGGAGGCAATAAGAACACAACAGATTGTCAACAAAGCAAATGTAAATGAATTATGAATATATCTACACGTTTTTGATGAATATTGGTTGTCAGCCAGCTCCACGGTGTTTGAGATTAGAAGGTTCCCCTTGTTTTTTTGTTCTTTAGAGTTAGTTTTAGATTTGATTTTTTTTTTAGATGCTTTGTAAACAGTCATGCCACTCTTAATGGCTTTTCAAGTAGTCAACACATTTTCATAAATATAGGAAAATGGTTTTCTTGTGCTAACAACTTTTATAGGTGGCTGAAAAAAGAAGAAAAATCGACTAATGTTGTTTCTCAATAACAATTGTGGATCTGACACAAATAGCCTTCCATACATCACTCATAAGAGTGTCAGTCATGTGACCTTTAACTAAATATAGACAAAACTAATGTAGACGACAGTCATTACCGATCTGTTATGTCTAGTCTCTTCGTTTATACATGTTTTAATCTATTATAACCTTTGGATATGGTTTCTGTATGCTACAATAGAATTACCGCTATTGTACAAGGGACAAACACACTTTAAAAACTTTTTCCACCCTTATTGTCTATTTTGATTGATCGAGGCGTGGTTAGTTTTGATACATATGTAGTAGAATTAAAGTTTGTGGCTTGCGCAGTGTGATTACAAAGAGTGCAGAAGTGAAATGGGACAGAATTCGATTGGGGACGGAATTCAATAGTTTAGGATATGTTGTAATCACAGCCATAAATATTATATTATAAATAATATACTTAAATTTGGATGTTATTACATATTCTTTCTTTATTGTAACAGTTGTTTTTGGTACATTCATAAAAATTATATTAAACAAAGTTGTGTAGTATTCTATACTTATTAATTATAAATATTAAGTAGATACTTGAGGTAAACATGTTTTAATGGGTTTTGTTTAATGTAAAATTGGTATTGGTAGATTTGTACCAAATTATGGTATTAAATTGAAAGTTATATTATAATTATATTCTATATTAAGTTTTAAGCAGCGGCGGAAAAACTCAAAGTTTAAATATTTGAAAAAACACATTTTTCTTTAAATATTAATTTGATATTTTGTGAAATTGTTGCTTATGCATTATGGCATTGTTTTTATAGCTAACAGTTTACAATTACCAAGGCGGACCGTGCTACCGGTGTCTGTATCCGAAACCACCTCCGCCAGAAACAGTAACAAACTGTTCTGATGGCGGGGTCCTGGGTGTTGGTACGTTGTTTTTATTTTTATTATTAATTCACCATTTATTAAAGTCACTGACCCTAGTTTTTATAGTACATACCTTTTTTGTTGTTGTTGCTTAAAATGTATTTGGACCTATTATAAACACCAGGATGACCAAAAACACACGATTTACCAAACTTGACAATTAAACACGAAGTTTAAAATACATTTGTATAATATAATTTAACAGTAAAAAGAGCAGCAATAGCCAAATATATTCTACACTGCATGATGAGTGCCAAATATTTTACTGTAACACTTTTTTCATGTTGAATAAATAAAGTACAAACTGAATTTTATAGATTGTTTTAGGTTTCAGTATTCTAGGCAGGGATAGCTCTGGCATTCGTTAATTTTGCCAGTTGCAAATTTTAAAAACAGTTGTTAAATTTTAATTGATGTTGTGTTACAAAATAACAGGGTATCTATAAAAAAATTGGGCGTTTAATAAATAATTTGGCAAAATGTTCTGCTGACCCAGAGTTAGCCCTGCTAGGTAATTATTCATTTGTTAATCTTGAAATTTTGTAACTGTAGAATGTTTTTTTTAATTCATTAAAAACTGTTCCATTATTTTCCTTTTGTCATCTGATGACTGAGATGCATTGTAACTGAAGTCTCCAGATTTAAGATTATAGGGTGGAAACATGTTTCTGCTAAGATGTTTTCTGTATATTGTCTATATATACTACTCAAAAGAATTTAAGGGTCAGACGATATTTTCGACATTATTTTCTGAATGTCAGTTATATTAGCTAGACCATAATGTCACGCATGGTATTGTTCCATTTTGACGAAAGTGGGTCTAAGCAACCCATAAATGAATTAAAATCCACTGTCATTGACACTGTCGACTAGTTCTAATGGCGAAAACATGCTTACATTCACACGTAAATTAGGGCTAAAGCGAAAGGTCTGCTAAGTGCCCATAACTTGCTTTTTCACAAAGCGCTTCATTTGCACGCTTTGCATGTGTATTCCATGTTCCCAATGCTGAATTTCTGTATAATTGGAGCTAGCGTTCGTGTATGGTGCACACTCCAAATTCGACAATGGTACGACGTCAACTGACTATCGAAGATCGAGGAAGGGCTATTGCTTGGCTTCAGGATGGCAATACGCAAAGAAATGTTGCTCTGAGACTTGGTGTCAGTCAGAGTGTCGTTGGCCGACTGTGGCAACGGTACCAAGCAACGAATTCTGTTCGAAATCGTCCACATTCGGGAAGACCCCGAAGCATTACAAATAGAGAGGACCGCTACATCACCAATATGGCTCTACATCAATGCACAACCACTGCACGCCGATTACATGACAATCTCTGGACTGCGACTGGAACTCGAGTGTCTGATCAAACCATACGCAATCGTCTGAGAGCCAATAATCTACGCTGCCGTCGCCAGGCTGTTCGACCACCACTCCTACCACGTCACAGAACGGCCAGACGTCACTGGTGCACACTTCATCTGCGGTGGCAACGTGTTCAGTGGGGTCGAGTGATGTTCACTGATGAGTCCAGGTTTAGTCTCCAGTTCAACGACGGTCGGGTTCGTGTCTACAGACGTCCTGGGGAGCGCTTCGCTGACGTTAACGTTAGACAACTTCACCGGTTCGGTGGTGGCAGCGTCATGGTGTGGGGCGGCATCTCTATCCACCACAGGACCCCCCTCTATGTGGTGGATGGCAATCTGAATGGAATCCGCTATCTGAATGAGATTATCCGGCCGTTGGTTCTCCCAGGCCTTCAGCAGATTGGCGACGGGGCAGTTCTGCAGGATGACAATGCCAGACCCCACCGCGCCAGGGTGGTAACGGACTTTCTCAGACAACAAGGTATCACCAGGATGGATTGGCCAGCATATCCGCCTGACTTGGCCCCAATAGAGCACGCCTGGGATGAATTAGGCATTAGAGTTCGGGATAACCATGCCCCTCCGGTCAACCTTCATGATCTGGGTCAACTTCTTATGGCAGAGTGGCAGGCCATTCCCCAAGAGTTCTTCAGACGTCTGATCAACAGCATGAGGCAACGATGTGTCGAGTGTATTCGCGCCAGGGGTGGATTCACACACTATTAAACGAATGTTCTAATGTGTAAAATCCATGTTTGACAACCTTCAACTTTGACAGCATGTCATGTGACTTTCTTGTATACAGTGACGTTTATTTGTGGGTTTTTGTAAATATGGAACAATAAATTAAATTGTTGGTGTAGTTTACATCATCAATCTAATACACTCTGAAACTTATTTGGTTATACATTTTTGACCCTTAAATTCTTTTGAGTAGTATAATATGTGTATTTACAATAATTAGTAAGTTTTTGGAAATGGTACAAAAAATACAAAACAAGTATTATCAGTGTTTTTATTTCTTCTTTTTCCATGCAGTTCCAGGAATCATTGGTTGTCTTGAAGCACTGGAAGCCATCAAGATTGTTGCCAACATTGGCAGTATCCTTAAAAACGTTTTGAAACATGTGACCACTTTTTATATACTGTTGATTTTGCAATTCTGTAAATAATGATTACACAAATTGTAATTTGTTTTAGGTTGTCTCCAACTTATTAGGTATTTATTATCCACCAAAAATGAATATTTCAGGAAATCGTTTATGACTGCTTGGTGGGATGGGATCTAGCCCAGTGATAAAGTGCTTGCCTAATGTTTGGTCGATTTAGGAACATCCCCAGCAATGGGTCTCATTCCAGTCAGTCAGTGCACCACAACTGGTGTAACAAAGGCAGTGGTATGTACTGTGGGATGATGCATATAACAGATCCCTTGCTGCTAATCGAAAAGAATATCCCATGGAGTCTCGACATCATGTTTCCTATTTCATTATTTGTGTGGTCCTTGACCATATGTTTGACATCATATAACCATAATGAAAAATGTGTTGAGCGAGTCAGTAACTAAAGTGTTTCTTTCTCTTTTGTTTTTACCACTCGGCTACATTTCACTCCATTACTTGAAAGACTACTCCTACTGAATGACAGTCAGTGGCATGTTCAGAAAGCTGAATACTTGCGAACAATTTGACTGGTACAATGTTTTCTATCATATCGCATTCATCTAACATTAGGCACAAAAACCAGTCAAGCTAATAACAACAATCGCTCACCGTTCCGAACATGCTTTAGGTATGTGTTATACTCTGTAAATTTATAAAGACTGAGACAGATTCTGAGAACGGAACACACTGTAGCTTTTGGTATGAGAGAGTTGTAGGCACCAACTGGGACAGGGTGAAAAAACATGGGTCCACCAAGAGGAATTGATCCCGCAGTCTATCATACTTTAGGAGCATTTTTTCACCAAATTAGATCTTGCTTCCTGATTTAATTTAATGTAAACATCCTTAACCAGTATCAGCTACTTACTTTCAACGCCTGTTGTTATTCGATGCTTTAGACTTGTCGTTCCGGACAATAAAACTACGTCCTCATCAGCCTACTTGTCTTGTTTGTGGAGACAAGCCAACCATTACTGAGCTTATCGACTACGAACAGTTTTGTGGGGCCAGAGCAACCGATAAAGTATGTGCAGTGTATCACTTATTTATAATGGATAGCTGTTATTCAATAATTATTTTATTACATAGGTCCGATAGTTAAATAGCATACTAGTATCAGTTTTCATGCCCAGAGTTAGTGCTACTTTTATCCGTATGCTGCTGCATCTAAACTGCATCATTTTTTTATATTCCTGCAGTAATATTTGAATTTGTTTCATACATTTGAATGGAATCTTGTTTTAAAATGATGGTCCAGTTTTTAAGTGGATTTTATACATATTTTTAACTTTAAATTTATTGTTAAATCAAATATATTAAATTTATTTTAAACAATCTTTGCACATTTATTTTAGATTTAGTATAATGAATTAATTGATGTATTCACATGGATCTACATTCATTGTAAATTATTAAATATGCACTGCTGTTTAGACAAGTCACACGTGACTAAGGGATAAATACCTTGCATACATTTAGTTCATTGTGTTCAAAATGAATAATCCATCTTAGTATTTAACAATTATCTTTTTATTTTTATTAGGATCGATCCAAGAACATCTTAACCAGTGATGAAAGAATATCTGTAAAGGTAGTTTATACATACATGTAGTTACCGTACCCGTCATTTCATAAGATCAATGGCGTAGTCAGCATGAGGCTGGAATTTCCTCCAATTTATTTTTATTTTTCCCATGACACCAATATTTATTTTACAGGCCTGGTTTTGCCTCAGCGTTTTTTCCTCTCTGGCGATGCCCCAGAAGCTGGTTCTATTTCATAGAACTAATTTATCATAATTTAACTTTATTTAACTTCATTAATGCTATTCTTTATTACTTAAAACAAATAAACATTGGGGCTTTTTTTTTTACCTCTAAAATATCTTTGGGTAAGGGAGGGGGAGGTTAATGTATATATTTTTAAAAAGCATCGGGACCATAATATACCTGTAATTTTAGGGTCATCTTTAGTTAGATAAAAAGGGATTTTTAAAAAAAAAAAGGTATTTTTATTTATTATCCACATAGTTCAAGATATAACCAGTATGACTCATGTGTGTCATAATGATTTCACGTGCACAGTGAATGACGTAATTTTGTGAAGTGACATCATAACTTAATGCGGCTTCCCCAGTGTAAACGATTATCAAAATGACGTCATTTCGGAAAATGACATCGTTTCGTCATTTCTTTTTAGTTACATTTGAAAGGTTTTGACATGATCTTGCTATTCACAAAAATAATATTTTGAATAATGTGGATAATAAAGAAATTATTACACTCGTGTGTGAATCGTACTTATTTTACGAAAAAACTTGTGTCAGGATTCATGTATTACCCTCGCTCTCGCTCAGATAATACAATAATTCTGACACTCGATTCGTAAAATCACAAGCTCGTATAATAATCACTATATATGGTACAGTCCTGATAAATTTATGAAAGAAATGAGATTTTTAAAATTAGTGTTTTTTTTATCACAGTAAATCAGTGGTTTATACTGGATGGGTAAGCATGTGAAGCATTGTTAATTTTCGTTTTTATTTTGATTTCAGCGTTACAAAGAAATGTTGGAGAGGAACATTCCCCATCTGTTGATTGATGTTCGGACACCAGTAGAAATGGAAATTTGTCAGTTACCTCACACAGCTATTAGTATCCTTTTACTGTTAAAGATTTAGCCGATAAATGGCTGATGGACTCACTTTATTGACAGCAGTATCTGAATCAACTAATCTAGATCAGTCTTCAGGTTTTTCTTTAAAGCATCCGTATTCAGTTTGCTATTTTAACAAGTCCCAACCAGTGCTCCATTCTTTGATTGTTTTTTCCTGTCTCAACCAGTTCTGTTCTATCCGTTGGAAAGTGCAAATAACCTTCCTGCTAATGGGGAAACGGTAGTTGGTTTCCTTTGATGACTGCAGGTCTGATACAAAATGTTTGACATCCATTAGCCAATTATTAATTAATCAATGTCCTCTATTGTTGTCATTAAACAAAACAAACTACTTTCTCTTTATAATGCTTACTCTGTAATGAATTGTGCCATTTTGTAGTGAAGATTTAATACATTTTTTCTAACAGCTCCATCACATTTATGACATCATGGTCTGACTATTGGGTCGGTCTTTCTGTTTTAATGATAATTTTATCATTTTTTAAACTGAAGTTGATCCCCGACACAGTAAATTGTTTTTTGTTTTCTTTGGGGGGGCATACTTAAACATTCATTTATACCTAAAAATAATTCTTTAATCCCATTCTCTTGAATTTTGTTGTTAGTTTACTTCATTGTATTTTAAAAAGCTGTTCTACTTCTAAATGAGGATACCATTCAGTATATTGTGAAAGTCCATGTTATCCATATAAAATGGAATATCCCAATAAATCTACTTGATCTGATCTTTGCAACTTGATCATTTTCTTTAACATAGTCATACATTCCAATGGATTCCGTAGGTAAAGAAGAAAGTGTCAACAGAATAAAGGAGGAAATAAAATCTCAGATGACAGAAGATTCACTTCCTGTTATCCTAGTGTGTCGCCGTGGCAATGATTCTCAGACTGCAGTGAGAACTCTTCAGGAGAAACTAAAAGATAGTAATATTACAGTCAAAGACATTCAGGGTGGACTGACTGCTTGGGCAAAGCAAGTGGACAACAACTTTCCTGTTTACTGATCCATTACATTGGAAGTGCATAACACCAGGATTGGCACATTGCAGTTCAGACCCAGATCAGCATGCCAAACCCCATCTGGTTTTGAACTGAATAATAATCCAGATTTAAACTGGAATTTGCTACCAAAAACAAAAATGAAGTTGCATTTACCAAATATTGGACCCCTTTTCCGTGATTTATATGGCTAAATAGTATTGTTTTGAACAGAGTAATAATCAGAATTTCAGTTGCCATTTGCCAAATACAAACTGAAAATTAATTTGCTAAATATATTTGTAAAAAATATTAATTTCAAAATTTGTGTTGAGTTTTTGGGTCAAGATATTGCATTCATTCCTGTGATCAATTCAGTTGGGAGGAGAGAAAAAATCATCTAGTTTACTAAATAGGATCGATCCTATGATCAGGCCAATGCTGGATACCTATGAGGAGAATCCTTGTTGACCGCTGTCGCCACTTCATGGGTAACTCTTTTCGATTAGCAAGGAATCTTTTATATGCACTATCCCACAGACAGGATAGTACATACCATGGCCTTTGTTTCACCAGTTGTGAAGCACTGGGTGGAAATCCTTTTTGAGTGCTACATCCTAACTTAATGATACAGAAAACAAAACTGGACAAAGTTACATAAATGGAAGTTTTTATTTATAAGTGTACAATTGTCATCCCTCTGTATATATAACAGACCTCATAACCTACAAAAGAAAGAAAAAAACAGTTACGTAAGGTGTAATTCTTAAAACAATATTTATTAACAATTAACACACAAAGTATATATATGAAAACCATGACTTGTAATACTCGGACTCAAATACTTACCACAAAATACACCCATTAATGTACATTTGATAACAGGATATATTGTACTGTGTAATTGAAAAATAAAGAACATAATTTTGGCTGAACAGGCATTATAGTTAAAGATAAACACCTAGAGGCTACAACTATTTCTGATCAAGGGCTTTTCCTGTTGGTAAAATTATATACTTGAATAACCTACACATTGCCCAAACTAGCTAATAAAATACACTTATTTGATATGACTTTTCAATACTGGTCAAATGTCATGAGGTCAAACATGTCCCTAATAAAGCCGCTCTGACTTGTGGCACCAACCAAAGACTGCCAAAACTAATTTGGACACAACGAAGACTGTTGTCTTATCCGAGTTCAGGAAGACCGTTTTAGTTCAGTACTGTCATTAACAGCTGCTGGAGAGTTGTCAATATTCAGAAAAGCATTTCAAGTTATTTTAATGTAATTAAACTTGTGGTTTTTAGGTCAAATATTTTGAAGTCGTCATGTTTGTAGTTAATGTGGGCGTGATTATTTGGGGGCGCAACATTTATCCCCACAATATTGATGCAAAATAGGGGAGCATAGTAGGTGGTACAAGTGCTTCTTGATGCCCAAAATAATCCAATTGAACACCCTGAAGTGGTTGGAAATGTCAGGTGTGTGGCACAGATGGCCATAAGAGCCTAGCATTGTCGCAGTTAGACAGGGACTAGATTGTGGAAGTGGACATAGAATTCAAAGGAGAGAAAACAATGGGCAATGGGATAAATATATATATATATATATATATATTAAAAAGAAGAATAAAGATAACTAAAAGCTAATACTACCTGCTGATCACGTGTCTTTGTCTCTCTATACTTACGTAATTTCTTTGTGAGTTTTCTTTTCAAGCACCTTGGGCTTGTACGTATTTTTCCTCCTAAGAAACAAAATGAACATATAAAATATATGGATACAATTTATAAAACTGAATGTTTAAAACAAAATTAACTAAAAAGGCACAAAGGTTTCTCATATCACAAATGTGTCGTATGAAATCTGAGAAATATTAAATTTTGGACATTGCTCAAATTTAAAGATGATGATCAGATTTTTTAAAATAAAAGCATCACATCAAAGAATGAAAAGATTTATGGCATCACTTTTTATACTGAAGTTTAAGTAATGACAAAGGAAACTTCTGCTTAGAACAATAAATAACATGGTTATGTGGGACTAGCCATGGGATCAGTCATTTAAAAAATTTATTAGCCAGGATTAAAAATTCACTAGCCCTACTTTACTTTAATACAATTTTACTAAATAGTAAAAATCGGATATGTCGCCTAAAGAGAGAGATGTAGCTTAAAAACACCGACAATGGGGAATGGGGATGGTGGGCAGGATATTCATATTTATAAAATAGACAAGTGCAACATCTGACAAATTGTTTTCACAGACGTCAGGCATGGCAACAGTAGTTATTTACTAGCCCAAGATTGAATATCATTAGCTATGGGAGTGGGCTACCATAATCTAGAAGCCTGTTTCTGTTTATGGAAACAGTTAAGAAACAAATAGGAGACATAACAATTTCTCAATGTGTTTAAATTAGAAAACAAATTTCATGCTTACTTGGCCCTTATTCTGGGTTCAATTATATTTCTCTTTTGCAAACTCTTAAATCTGTCTTCCAATAGATGTCCTTCAGGCTGCAATGAAAAAAGAAATAAACACTCAACACATTTTAATTATGGTTTTATGCTGTACGACATACGGTTACGGGTCATAAAGATAAAATATTTTTATTGTAAGGCAAAAAAAAGTAACGGAATATTTTCATCTTTTAAACGAAGGCTATATGATTTGGTCCATTAACAAATCGTTACTTTGACTCACATGGGTCTAGGAGTAAGAAACCAAAACCTAATACCTCTACATTAATGTGGGCAACTTCCACGGATAAAGCACAGTACATACCCCCACACTGATTGGGATGTGAAAAAAAAAAAGTCCACCGAGGGCAATTGATCCTAAGAGCCAAAAGCACCTCAAACACATGCTCTACTGCTAGGCCACTTCTCGCTCCAGTGTAAGACTGAAAATGAGCATCAAACATAGCCTTTGATGTACTGGTTGCAGTGGGAAATGATACAATGGGTTTAAAAAATTGGATATTTATAAAATTGGCCTGATAGATCAAATGTAAATTTAGTAGTATTCAAATATGTTTTAATCTTTCTAAGCCACCCACCGAAAGCAGTCTGAGTGAACCTCTCAGTTCATCCGTCAACTTCAGCTCCAGTTCGGGCTCCTCAAATCTGAACAGGTTAAGAAAATCAATGGAAAGGCATATCTCTTCAGAAAGAAAGAAATGTTTCGTTAAACAATGCATTCAACACATTTTAATTTTAGTTATTTTATGGCATCAGATATTCAGAGATAATTAGAGAGGAAACTTGTTGTTGCCACTCCATGGGCTTCTCTATTCAATTAGCAATGAAAGAGACTTTTTTTTTTTTTTTTTTTTTTATATACAGTATCCCACAAATAGGATAGTACATACCACAGTCTTTGTTAGAACAGTTGTGGATCACTGGGCTATATTCCACAACTCAAAATTCCAAGTGCACTGTACGTGTTGTGTGAAATACCTACCAGAATCTGACATCCAATAGCCAATGTATTTTGTGCACTGGAGTGTGTTAAACATTCATTCCTAACTGCACAAAGTGCTTCTGTGAGCATTTAATGTGGGTTTTTCCTATTTGTGGAAACACCATCTTGGACTATACAGCCATTTGTTTCATCATTTTGAATCCTATCCACAGGTGTATGTGGAAGTTATCATTCATTTCTAATTCTGTTCACTTGTATTCTTGGTATGTCAATAATGAATTAAAAAAAACCCTGTTGGTTTCAGTTCAGTTGATGCCAAAGAGAAAGACAGTCTGGCTACCTTGCAAAACTGACGTGGACTGCTTTTAAGAATCTGTCATTTTGGTATATTTGTGATGCTAGATATTCTTTTCTTTATCATTATGGAGTAATGATTGAGAACCACTTGAAGACAACATGTTATAATTAACAGGTGTATATTGAACATTTATAACTAATTCTTAAAACTACACTACATTTCATGTTCTTTGACAAAGGATACTTGTGTTTTCCGATTCTTTTAGGGAGGTATTTGCTTTTCTCCTTGAGTTCTTCTTTCTTTGTCGCCCTTTTCTCATACACCGTTTCTTGTTTATGGATCTCCTTCTTGATTGATTTCACACTAGAAAAGTTAAAGAGTTATTGAAATATGTGTTAACAATTCCTCATAGTCCAATGGGTTACAACGATTCTAAATAAGAATTCCACTACATTGAAGATCTTGCCAACCATAAACATATTTGGTGAATTTAAAAACTGTTTCTGAAGTAACATTCAGGATTAATATAGTTCTTCAAAAAAATAAAATAAAATAAACTTTTTTTAATTTAAAATGTTTTTTACTAACTAAAGAAACAAGAACCAATTTATATAAACTAGGAATATTTTTTAAGTAGTTATAGATGGCTCTATAAAAGTCAAAATAAGAAGTCCTGGTAAATCTAGACTAATAAACAAGACAAAAGCATTAAGACTAGGACAGACAAAACAATTCTAATGAAGAAGGGTTTCATATTAGTTTTGAACATTGTTAATATCTGAAATAATAGGAAAACAAAACTACTAACCGGAATATTTCATTTTCAACCTTCTTTTTTGTTTTCAACTTTGTGGCTATCTTCAGCTGAAATAATATTGATTATTATTCAAGATATAATTAACTACTGATATCCACTATATATATAATATGTAAATAATCTTTATAAATTGTAAAATCATATGGGGATAGATCTCAACAGCAAGCAATCCTTAGTGTCTAAAGACAATACATGTTCCCTACCAGGCCCAACAACGTTTGTATGTCCTAAATTTAAGGGTCATACCTCTGCCAAACATGGGTATATTGTCATGAAATTCAAACTTTGTTCGAACAGTACATGATAAAGCTATGCACAAAATGTCAGATTAATATCTTAAGGCATTGTAGAAAAAAAGTCCAGAAAACTATATGGGGACACACAGACAGACAGAAGAATGGGGATGAAACCTATAGTCCCCACCACCTAGCCTGAAAAAATGTCAAAAGTGAGTTGAATCAAACATTTCATAAACCTGTCATGATACTTAGAACTCATTTTATTAAGTGACAGTAGCTCAGTTTAAATAGATTGTTAACCGTAAACATCATGACTTTATTAACTATAATTTTGTCTTCTTTTTTTTCATGAAGCAAAAATTTATGAAACCAAACCGCATATATGTGGGTCTAATTATAACAAAAATTAAGTTTCGTGGAACACACCAACCCAGCACACTATTTAAGTTGTGATTACTTGGCCATCTAATATCTGGGATAAAATATAATGGTGAGTGCTCTATTGATGTGCAATGGTCACAACATCACTTGGGGTTTTTTCTGACCCAATTACTGATTCACGACTGGTATATCAACAGACTGTCATGCCTATGGGAAAGTGCATCTAAACGATCCCTTGCTGATTTTTCAGAAGGAATAGCCAATGTGGCGGAAATCGATTTTTTCTTTTTAAAAAAAAAAACATATATCAAAATAACCATATGTTAGATACAAAAAAACAGAGTTTTCAATATGTCTAGGCATCATAAAATAAATATTCCTTTTCTTTCGTTTATAACCCACTAATTGTTGGGTTTCGTTTTACCCCCCGGGTGACCATCTCACTGATAAATAAAGTAAGGTACGTTCTCATTACCTCATGTTTCTGTTCTCTTGCCTTCCTCTTCTGTTTCTTTGTTTTGAAGTCTTCTCGTCTCACTGGAGGATTGACAGAGATTTTATCAAGATCAGTGTCGACATTTTCATCTTCCTCTCCCGCCTTCTCATCATGCAATCCAGCGGACATCTCCTCCAACCAGGTTTTCTAGAAACAGAAAAATAAAGAAACAAATGTGTTAAAAAACACCGTAGCAAATTGTTTAATTGGCACCTATTAGACATCAAGCATTTTTATAAATTTCAAAATATTTACCAACAAAAATTATGCCTACATAGATATATCCTGGAGTAATCAATAGTTACGCACCTAAGAACAAACAGTAAAGTAAATGTGTAACTGAAAAGAAATAAAACAAATATTATTTACTTAAACAGTTGGTCCTTTGCTGTATATTACACAGTATTTGTTATTAATATTTACTGCCGAATTCATTTGACAAAGCAAGTTTTTAAATAGAACCCACTTTTGGCGTACTAATTAAAACGTAACAAATAATCGTACACTCCATTCTTGTTACATGTTCGATAATTTCCATCTCTGGACCCGTGTATTTGAGAAAACTGACTTTTCACTGATGAAAAAACAAATGATGTAAATCACTTATCAAAATGTATTTTATTTTAGACATACCGGCTATTCTGCTAATGCAACAGGAAGTGTTGTTTTATCACTTGTTCATAAATCTGACATCATAGGTTCACGCAGCTTTAGAACAAATGTGATGTGCTCAACTATGATACTGATGGCATTAATTAACCACTTGATTGTTTGTTCCACAATATTACTATCAATGTTTGAAATGTAAATTCTGGTGTAACAGTATTTAAATTCACTCCCATCTGATTTGACCGGCCTCGGTGGCGTCGTGGTTAGGCCATCGGTCTACAGGTTGGTAGGTACTGGGTTCGGATCCCAGTCGAGGCATGGGATTTTTAATCCAGATACCGACTCCAAACCCTGAGTGAGTGCTCTGCAAGGCTCGATGGGTAGGTGTAAACCACTTGCACCGACCAGTGATCCATTACTGGTTCAACAAAGGCCATGGTTTGTGCTATCCTGCCTGTGGGAAGCGCAAATAAAAGATCCCTTGCCGCTAATCGGGAAAGTAGCCCATGTAGTGGCGACAGCGGGTTTCCTCTCAAAATCTGTGTGGTCCTTAACCATATGTCTGACGCCATATAACCGTAAATAAAATGTGTTGAGTGCGTCTCTAAATAAAACATTTCTTTCCCATCTGATTTTTGCAATGACAATCATTTAACATTGGTCAAATGAAAACAATGTTACACACTGCGAAACTGTAGAAAACTTGGATAGTTTTCTCTTGTCACGAATATTTAACCTCATCTCTAACCAATGGCATTTCCTCCTACTTCAATAGACTGGTCCGAACATTCTAATGAATCATAGGCTTTCTAAGTGAGTGGCTTTCTGCCATAGCATTATTCAATGTATAATAAAAAAAATATTTAAAGAAATACCTCTGTTGGTGTATCTTTTAACAATGGGAATTTGCCTTCAAGTGCATTATAGAGCTTTCTTTCTGCTTTCAACTTTTTCTTCTCAACTTCTTCAGCTTTCAACAGCAAGTCCTACATAAACAAGACAAAATTAATGAACATCCCATAATTTAAAGCCGCACACCCTAGTTCCATCCAGCGAAAATAAATTATAATTTGGTTAATCTACAAACCTGTAACACACTTAGATCACGTATGTATCAAATGGAGTGAAAAAGCAGGTTTTATATCGATAAATACCATGGGAATCCCCATGTCCCAATTGCTTGAAATAATTTTTTAAGTTTGTATTCTGATGTCACCCTTAGATGTCGCTCGAAGCACAACAATGCCTACGTCACGACAAATTTCACAGACTTGGGGTGCGTTCTTTTCACCTCTCCTGGACATGTTCCAACTGTTCTGTCCTGGTTGTATCCCCTCTCCAGATATCGTAGGACTTAGCAAAATTATTGGTTTTAAGGGTTTGTAACGTTTTGTATTGACATACTTACTTGTCTGAACTTTATTGTTACTGAAAATGTTCACGAACTGTGAAGAAAAATCTCACAAATGAACAACAACAAATCAGATGTTGATTGCGCGAACCGTGCACGAGAAAACAAACCAAACCAAAATTATAACGGTCACGTGGTATACCAACGTCTGACATTGAACTAGAAATATCCCCTCTAAAAATAGATTAGACCTTGTCTGCTCAACGGAGTTTTTCAGAAATAAGAAAAATGCATTTTGTGGTATTACTAACACCAGGATTACCAGGATTACCAAAAAACACTTCAGGTGAATGGAAATGTATATTCTAAATAATAAACGGTAAGTAAAGTGCAATTTTATTTGTGAAAAAATGGGTTTAATAGCGAAAAACAACGCCGTAATGGTTAACAACTAGCCGTAACTAGGGTGTGTCCCTTTAATGTGACTAATTTGCTTAGCTTTTAAGTTGGTACTCACAGTGTAATATCAGTAGGAAAATCGAGAAAGATATAGCTCAGCAGATTGTTTTTTGGGTGGTTTTAACGACACCACTAGAGCACACTGATTTATTAATCATCAGCTATTGGATGTCAAACATTTGGTAATTTTTACATATAGTCTTAGAGAGGAAACCCACTACATTTTGTTCCATTAGTAGCAAGGGATCTTTTATATGCACCATCCCATAGACAGGATAGCACATACCACAGCCTTTGATATACCAGTCGTGGTGCACTGGCTGAAGCAAGAAATAGCCCAATGGGCCCACCGACGGGGATCGATCCTAGACCAACAGCGCATGATATGAGCGCTTTACCACTGGGCTACGTCCCACCCCACTCGGTGATAGAGCCGTGTCCTGAGGTATGATGGGCAACACGACTGATCGCCCTCAACCAGGCCTCTGAAAATTGCGAGCGAGAACAACCGTTTCATCTGCATGTCACTTGCACAAATCTAACCTTGTGTAACCTATTTTTTATTCACACATTAAATTTAGGACTTCATTTACATTATTTTTTGTGTAACCCAATCTGTGCCTAAATACCTGTGTCCTACCCTGCCTATGGAAAAATACATATAATAGATCTCTTGCTGTTTTTTGTTTTTTTAAATAATAAAAATATTAAACAAGAGTACCTGTGAGGTACATGATACACCCATCAGGAGTTTTATGGAAAACCATATCCATATTAATGAATATGTTATGGGTATGATTCAGTTCTAATTATGTGAAATTTTTGCTATGGGATGGATGAACAGTTTGTTTTGGACCAACCACCATCCCAAATTGTTCCTACATATGAGGTTTGATGGTCCTGTATGCATCTGTATGCAAGATATGGTCCGGACAAGGATTTACTATTATGTGTAGTAGACTGTGAAAAGTAGGTCACAGTGACCTAGTAATAATATGCAATACACCGCCATCCCAAGTTGTTCCTACATGTGAGGTCTGATGGTCTTGTATGCAAGATATTTTCTGGACAAGGATTTACTGTTATGTGCAGTAGACCATGAAAATTAGGTCACAGTGACCTAGTAATAGTACACAACACACCGCCATCCCAAGTTGTTCCTACATATGAGGTTTGACGGTCATGTATGCACCTGTATGCAAGATATGGTCCGGACAAGAAAAAGTTAACAGACGGACATACAGACAAAGAAAGAAATGTTTTAATGACGCACTCAACACATTTTAATTTACGGTTATATGGCGTCAGACATATGGTTAAGGACCACACAGATTTTGAGAGGAAACCCGCTGTCGCCACTACATGGGCTACTCTTCCGATTAGCAGCAAGGGATCTTTTATTTGCGCTTCCCACAGGCAGGATAGCACAAACCATGGCCCTTGTTGAACCAGTTATGGATCACTGGTCGGTGCAAGTGGTTTACACCTACCCATTGAGCCTTGCAGAGCACTCACTCAGGGTTTGGAGTCGGTATCTGGATTAAAAATCCCATGCCTCGACTGGGATCCGAACCCAGTACCTACCAGCCTGTAGACCGATGGCCTACCACGCCGCCACCGAGGCTGGTGACATACAGACAATGCCATACCATATTACAACCCATAGATGGGCGTATAACAACCAGATAAATATACTGTCGGACCATAAACAAAATTTCAGTTGATTAATTTTTGTGCTGGTCATGTATAAGTAAACAAAGTATGTTTTTGTTGTTGTGGGTTGTGAGCACCAACCTGGTAATCATCAAAAGCTGGGTTGTAGGAAGCCCCAGGATGTGGAACTTCGACAGCAGGTAGTTCTGATGTAGGCTTCTTGTATTTGGGAGGAACCTGCAGCATCAACATAAACATGTATCATAAACATTAAAAAAAAAATTGTTTCCTAATCTGACGAATGGAAGTAACACCATTCCCCAAAATTGAGAAAATAAATGGTGGGAGATCTTCGGTATAAAGATAAAAATGAAGAGTTAACTTCTTAAATGTGATATATGCCAGTTTATTACATACCTACTTAATCTTACTATAGTAATAAAGACAATTCTAACTGTGCAATAAAACAAATATTTTTGCTTGAACCTATGTGTGATACAAAGTCTCGCAAAATCAAACCAGGAATGACATCATGTTCCTAGCCAGGATGCTCAGCATTCTGTCAATTCATTAAAATTCAAACAACTTTCCAGACAAAATTTTTGTTAATCAAAATATAAAAATTCAGGGTTTCAAGAATGTTTTTTAAAATTCACTAGCCATGGGATCAGCGATTTAAAAAATTTATTAGCCAGGATTAAAAATTCACAAGCCCTACTTTACTTTAAATCAAGACAATTTTACTAAATAATCAGATATTTCACCTAAAGAGGGAGATCACTAACATTGGGGGTTGGGGTAGGATATTCATATTTACCATACAAAATAAATAACTGCAACATTTAACTTTTTTTCACTAGCCATTGGGCATGGCAATAGTAGTTATTTGCTAGCCCAACACTGAATATCACTAGCCATGGGAGTGGGGCTACCATAACTTAGAAGCCCTGAAAGGTTTTATTTATTGCATTCATTTATTGTGCCCAAGATTTATACCATTCGACTACTATGTGGTCTCGTCATATAATATTCTTGCACACTGTTCATTTGTGCAATAAATAACAGGGCAAAACAACTGGTATGTGGTTCTGTCTACATATTGCATTCTGGAGATGAACTCTTCAAATATTAATTACTCCTTTATTAAGACCAGGACAGAAAAGTATTGATCTGAAGACAATATTGTTCATCTTTAAAGTTAATATAAATATAAATGCTACAAGCTATTTTCTTGCCCAGTGGACTGAATTAACAATTACAATATAAGAAGTGATGGAGATATTTATGAAATGCCTTTCTTCATAACCTTATTAAAAATAATAAATGAACTTACACAAGATTTAATAAACAACAAACTAAGGTATTATTATAAATCAAGCATTAGTCTTATATTCTCAGAAAAAGATGTGAAATAACTAATGGAATATCAACATACTTTAACTCGTTTCTTCTTCGTAACAACCAAAAAATAATCAATCTCTTCCGGCTGGTTTGTTGACTGGCACGAATCTAACAATAAAAACAAGATCCAAAATAACTATATTAAGATGAAATCTATACTGTATTTCTCATCAACAAAATATGTTTTGTTAAATGTTTACACAAACATAAAATTTATAACACAAGCTACATTATCTATAACAAACATTTTAATGAAACAAATGCCCAAAGAAATTCTAGTACGAATTCTACATCATCAAATGTCTCGCTTATTTTAAACTTAGTCAGTATTCCCAATAGTTGCATCCATGTTAATAATAATAATAATAATAAAGTAAATTTTAAAATAAATAATAAGAAACTTTGATATTGAGTTAAATACTAAAGTTGATGCGGTCACCACAGAGGCCACTGCCATCAAAAAAATAAATACCTATATCTTGTTTTTTTACTGTGTAAAAAAAGGGGGGGAAAAAGGATGTTTTGGCCTATGTTTGATCCATATTAAGAATTTGAACAAGACCTTACAGTGTTGTAATATATTCTGAAAATGAATTTTTATCAAATGAAATAAAAGAAACTGGACAGGATTGGGATTATAACTGGTGTATTGTCTAATTTATTACCTGACCAAAGGTCATATTTTGCCCTTGGCAGTATGTTGCGTGTTTTTATTCTTTTAATTTTTTCTCTTCTGGCTTCTATTCTCTGCTTTTTGGCTGTAAGTTTTGCAACAGACTTGACCTTTTTCCCCAGCTGCTCGAGAACTTTGGGGGACACTGTGCGTTTCTTAATGTTATGAGCTCTGAAATAAAATTATAAAGCTTAACTCTTATGCATCCAGCTTTACATTCAGAAAATGTCAGTACTATTTAAACCAAGTTTCCGACGTGTCATTTTGAACATATACTTTTCAATCTCAAATTGTAAGAAACAACAAGTAATCCCAAATGTCATCTTCTTCAAACTCTGTGTTATTAGTTATTTTTTGGTGAATATATATCAGGGATCTCACTGACCCCCGAAAAGTGTCTTTTGAAGCATGGAACTTGGACAGGACTCTTAGTTTTTTCAGTTTTAACTTAAAATCCTATTATGGGACTCCCCATATTTCACAAGAAAGCTCAAATGACCCCCAATGGAGAAAGTCCAGTGAGAACCCTGATATATCCTTTAAAAGCCTTCAGTTGCTACTTTCATTAAATAATAATAATATCCAACCAAAAAAATTAAATATTTTGAAATATCAATAAAAAGTGAACCCATGTACATGTTGTCATCAATAACGTTTACACAAATTTAAACTCTTTTAGTTTTCTTTTCAAAATTGCAATAACAACTTAAATACGAATACTAGTAAAAAAACCAAAAAAAAAACCATCAAACATCTTTAATTGTTATTCTACTCAGTGTATCCCCTAGGGGCTGGTAGGACCCCACTACGACCCCATGAATTTCTTTACTGAGACTGTAAAAATTTGTTTTAAATTATATTTAAACATTACATAATTAATTTGCAAGTCTTACAAGAAATTATTGTCAAAAGCATTATATGATGAATTAACACAAATTTAAAAATGTACCTACATAAAAAAAAATTACAAGTTGGTTACCATTTTATTTCTACTATATGTACTGACTAAGTACTATGTTCTAGCGTACACAGAATTAAGACAGGTAACTCATGTGAATGCTGACTGCTCGCGTCTCGACTGGTCGCGTCTCGATGCATGCTGCATTATTTTCTTGATTTACAGTATTTTTTTTAATTAAAAACAAAACCTACCTACATAATGTTAATCTATGTAAATGTTTATACATTTATGCCTGTTGATAATAAATAGAATATTGTACTACATGTGCATCTATGACTGATAATAGTCTATTCTAAACTTACATTCTGGCTGGTTTTATCAATGGATCCAACTCCAAATTGGCGTAACATTTCAAATAATTGGAAGATCTTTTTCTCTTTTGTGGCACTGGCTCTGAAAACACAACAGCAATTGTTTAAACACATCAATTCAAATAATGCCATAAGATTATTATACAATGTTGTTTACAATACTGAATTGAAGCTTACATTGTGGTAAACATCTATATTTAGATGACAGGCTGTACTTCAATAGAGTATGGTGAAAATGGCACACTAAAGAAACTGTGTTATTCTTTGGCTTTGGTGTCATTATCAACCTGATTGTGACAAATGATATGACAACAGCTGGCTATAATATTATTTTCACCTGTTATTTCTACTCTTAATGGTATGACTGAGTGAGCATTTTGCCTGTGGAAAAAACTTTCAGTATTCAGGGCTAGCTCTGGCACTCAGCAAGTTCACCAATTGCTAATTTTAAAAACAACTGGCGAAATTTATTTTAATTTGCCGAATAAATTTCTTGTAGTACACATGTATTTGTTATTTTATTAGAAAATACCTGGGGATTTTTACAATTTTTAAGTTTAAATAGATGATTTGGCAAAATCTTCTGATCACCCAGAGCTAGCCCTGATATTGTCCAAGACCCACATTCCGTTAACGCGATTTCGTATGCGTGAGTTTATCGATACAGAGCATTTACACTGTACCCTTTCCATAGGTCTATACATGATTCTGCGTGTGTGCACACAGTGCGCTGTAAAAAAAGTTGATCAATGAGAAAGTTTTTCCATGCAGTAACATCATAACATAAAATATTTACTTTCGGCTTAAAGTACACTTTGTGACATCAAATTTTGTAGACTAATCCACTTGCAAAAATGCAGATATGGAAAAGCACATTTCCACATGCGGAACTGCGTTAAAGCCGCACACCCTAGTTCCATCCAGCGAAAATAAATTATAATTTGGTTAATCTACAAACCTGTAACACAATTAGATCACGTTTTTATCAAATGGAGTGAAAAAGCAGGTTTTATATCAATAAATACCATGGGAATCCCCATGTCCCAATTGCTTGAAATAATTTTGAAAGTTAGTATTCTGATGTCACCGGTAGATGTCGCTCGAAGCACAATAATGCCTACGTCACGACAAATTTCACAGACTTTCACCTCTCCTGGACATGTTCCAACTGTTCTGTCCTGGTTGTATCCCCTCTCCAGATATCGTAAGACTTAGCAAAATTATTGGTTTTAAGGGTTTGTAACGTTTTGTATTGAGACACTTACTTGTCTGAACTTTATTGTTACTGAAAATGTTCACGAACTGTGAAGAAAAATCTCACAAATGAACAACAACAAATCGGATGTTGATTGCGCAAACCATGCACGAGAAAACAAACCGAACCAAAATGATAACGGTCACGTGGTATACCAACGTCTGTGACATTGAAATGGAAATATCCCCTCTAAAAATAGATCAGAGGCCCATGCCATTTTATGAAATACGAAAAATGCATTTTGTGGTATTACAAAAACCAGGATTACCAAAAAACACTTCAGGTGAATGGAAATGTATATTCTAAATAATAAACGGTAAGTAAAGTGCAATTTTATTTGTGAAAAAATGGGTTTAATAGCGAAAAACGCCGTAATGGTTAACAACTAGCCGTAACTAGGGTGTGTCCCTTTAATGGAAATGCCTTAGGTAATAAGGAAATAGTTTATTTAACGACACACTCAACACATTTTATTTACGGTTATATGGCGTCGGACATATGGTTAAGGACTACACAGATATTGAGAGAGGAAACCTGTTGTCGCCACTTCATGGACTACTCTTTTTGATTAGCAGTAAGGTATCTTTTATATGCACCATCCCATAGACAGGATAACACATACCACAGCCTTTGATGTACCAGTCATGGTTCACTGGCTGGAGCGAGATATAGTCCAATGGGCCCACTGGGCTACATCTCACACACACACACACACCCCACCCCTTAGGTAACAAATTCTTAAGTTTGAGCCCTGAAAGTACAGGAGTATTTTATTAAAAGATTAGGACAGGAACAGCTTTCAAGCAGCACAGAAATCTGGAATTCCATAAAATAACAGAGAATTTCTACTTAGTCTTTAACAGACATTTTTGGAGACAGCTTCTGTACATTACCTTTATCAGGTTCTTCAATTTCTTTATCCACAAAGAAAAGTTGTTCATCTTTTTTGTCAGCCACTAACCCTCTGCAATAAAAATAAATACCTGTACAAGTACACCAACCAAGAAACACATCCTGGAAAAACAAGAAACATGTTTTACAATAAGGACATACATGTATGATGGTCATAAAATAATATTACTATTACTAGCAAATTCAGAATTTTCCCCAAACAATTTTTTTTTTTATTGTAGTTGTAAATCAAATGTGGATGTTGAATACTTTTATTAACACCTTCAACACAAATTGAGTATCACATTGTTTATTAATGTAATTTCAAGGCATATATCCCGTTTCAATAATGTTTCAGTTAAATATATAGGTGCTGACAGGTCTCTTCCTGTACAGAGCCCTCAAAAGTACCCGGTCTCCGGCGGCAAATCGCCGCCTGAAACAGCTTTTGCCGCCGCCTACTTTTCGTTGATGGTTGATGCTTTCTCTTCTTTAATTTCTTCGATTTTTCAAATGTTTCTTGGGGAGGGCCCCCAGACCCCCCGCTTTGCCCCCTGCTATCATCACTGTTGTAGCCTGCAACTTCTTAAACTATTGAGGGCGCTGCTGTAGTGATTAATGTCCAATATATGCTATCAGCAAACTCAAAAATTAGCAATGTAGTGGTATTTAATGTTAAACATAGGATTTGTGTTGTATTAGAGTAGAAATCTTTGCCTACTGTGTGGTTTTCACTAAACACTGTTATCTCTGGCAGCAGAGATCATAACCATCAGAATGTCCATCTAGCTTACAAACATCAGAATACTCAAGCTAGAACCTGACCAGGTACCTGTAGCCCCAAGACCCTGGCTTTAGGGTGAATCTCACACCTTAAAATTGAAGCATTTGTCAAGTTTATGGGTTGACAGCTCTGGTACAGTGATTTATTTATTTTATTATTTATTGGTATTCATAAATCGCAGTTGAAGATTAATAAATAACTGTAGTCTTCTACCGTAGAGTGTAGGTCTGTGAGTGGACGTCCTAACTCGGAAGTCATGTTGATAGAAAAAAAAGAGTAAAGTTTGTTTTATTTAACGACGTCACTTGAGCACATTGATTTTTTATCGTATTATCGTCAAACATATGGTCATTCTGACACTGTTTTTAAGAGGAAACCCGCTGTCGCCATATAGGGTACTATTTTACGACAAGGCAGCAAGGGATCTTTTATTTGCGCTTCACACAGGCAGGATAGCACAAACCATGGCCTTTGTTGAACCAGTTATGGATCACTGGTCGGTGCAAGTGGAATACACGTACCCATTGAGCCTTGCAGAGCACTCACTCAGGGTTTGGAGTCCGTATCTGGATTAAAAATCCCATGCCTCGACTGGGATCCGAACCCAGTACCTACCAGCCTGTAGACCGATGGCCTAACCATGACGCCACCGAGGCCGGTCGTGTTCATAGAAAATGATAAATAAAATTATAAACTTATATTATAAAGTCTACAGAAAGCCATACCATCGACGTCCCAAACTGCCTTCACCTAACAACAAAAACACGAATACGATATTTACGGAAATACTAATCTACATTTTTCAGCTACAATACGTGAAACAAAATAAACTGCATTCAAGTAACGTAAAAAAAATCAACAATGAGGACGTAAAACAAATCCATTCTAATAAATAAAAGTTAAACACCCTCCGGTAAACAGGAAAGGGTGCGACATTTCTAACTGCGGTTCATCATTTTCCATTTTTAAGGCAACCACATGAAAAAATATATGTTTCTTAATTATACATAGTCAGCGGTTGCAAAACAAGGCGTCGCATGCGACGTTTACTACCCTCATTTCCGACATCTATTTTCAGCACAGTTGCTCAGAATCCGGAAACAAAAGAAACATCTAAAAGTCACTTTTTTCGATTTGCTGTTACATGCAATATTTCACTGACAAATAGTTGATCACCAGTAATCTTTGACTCATCCATGACATCAATATACCTACCGATGTAACTTTATTCAAGTTATAAAATGTAAACATTGAAAAAAAAAAAAAAGTTCATCGTATCGCCGCCATTTTGTTGTTTTTCTTGCACTGGAATCCAAATATTTGTTCTTCTAATACTAATATTAATAGAGTGCCAAACGGTAACCAGTATTTTTATTAGTTTAAAGGTTGCAAGCCACCATTTACATTTGCAAAACTTTAAAAGTGGAAATTATTAATTTAATTTATAAAATATCAAATAAATTGAAAAAAAAATAATAATAATAATAAATATAATTAAATACACAATATCATGGAATAGATAAATTTAACAAAGTATCTACATAGAAAAATTACTAATTGGGTGTGGGGTGGGTGGGGTGGAATTGTATGTCTTAACCTATAATACATGTACAGTTTATGCTAATACAGGGTTCATACACTGCAAATGGTTTCATTTTCCAGGACTTTTAAGGGCTATTTTCATTCATTTTCCAGGACTATTTTACCTTTTTCCAGGGGTCTGAATATATGACTTGGAAAGAAGTTTTTGTTTAACGACACCCTAGCAGATTGTTTAGTCAGTGGCTGCTATGTCTCCAGCATACAGTACTTGTTACACACGGTCTACAGTAGTCACACCCCACTCTGGATATAACTTTTGGATGGTAAAGTTGTAAACTAAAACTGTTGAAATAAAATATTTTATTAACTACAATTGCTGTACATTGTACAAAATAGTGATATAAACATGTATCTAATACTCAAATAGAATACATATACACATCAGGGGACAATATTTTGAAATCTGAGGTAACCGGAAGTCGGTTCACGTGGTTTTTACCTAGGTAACCGATTGTTCGGTTATGTGAATTATATTTCCGTAACCTATATTTCCGTAACCTGTGGATTACCTAATCGGTTACCTCAAAGTTACGTTGAAAATATATTTTAAATACATAATTTTTAGCTCAAACAAAGTTAAAACAAAGTACAAAAGAAAACGTTTTATAAAACAGTTTCTTTAATGATTGCAAATCAAAAGAAGTGACTTGTAGACGTTTCGTTTGTTTTCGTACGATCGTAGCGTTGTAGATTTATTATTATTATTATTATTATTCAGCACTTGCCATCGGGATCGCAAAAAGTAATTTTTAGTTGCCCGAATCTAAAAACCACTGTCCTCGGGCATTCTAGAACCTCTGTGCAGCTTGCGGAAGTTAACACTATTGTAAAAGGACTAAATATCAGCCCAGTACTGAAACAAAATAGATACATTTGGAGGAAAAATGCCCATATGCATGATTAGACTAATAATTTTCTTTTATAAATAACAAATAAAGGCTATCATTTGTCATTGATATGTAAAATGTAGTATATAGCAGATTAAAAAAAAACCACCAAAAAATCAAACAACAAATGTCCAGTTCCTCTGAACTATAAAACAGGCTACTCATTGGTGCATGATTAGATTAATAAAAATAATAACATAAAAAGAAAGATCACAATTTGACACTGATATTTTGCAGTGGCGATGCAACTTTCACTTTATCGATGGTACTTCTATACTACAGTGACGTTCCAAATGTTTGTTATTTAAAGCTCATTATTCGATGTTAGTATTTTTCAGCTTTTGTGACATTGTTGCATTTTTGTTTACGTTAAAACCATTTTCAACCTTTGTAGAATTATAGGTAATCCAATAGTATGTCTACATATATTCCTTTAGTACGGAAGCGTATTAGTGCCACCAAACGCAATAGAATAGCTCCAGATAATTTAGGCGCCTTAGCAGTCCGTGCACATTTCTTTAAAACTTTTGGCTCGACTCTATACTGAGCCTTTGGTCGCAAATCACAACCCTTGCAATATACCGTTGTCTACTGGTTTGCCGATAAATCAAGTATCTAAAAATCAGTCTAAAACATTTGTCAGAATACTAGTGTTAAAGCGATAGCTCACTTTGTGAGGTGTTAATTCCTACTTTACGAGCTAAATGGATTTATTCAGTTACTCGAATATGTCGGGATTTAACAGGTCCATAAAATTATTTACATGCAAGTAGTCAACTTATATGACGTCAGACGCATGCTTGTTTTTTTTTAAATAAATTTTTTTAGCCACCTGTCGTTAAACGTACACTTTCCGTTAGGCATTTTCGCAGAAGTGATTTACACATCTACCCGTTTTTCTTTTTCTTTTTTTTTAATGTCATACTGGTATATATTTTTTATCCGGATTTCATGCTTGAAGAATTGTGTCGCCACCTCAATTAAGATTATCTACTCGTGCTCTAACGAGCACCACTATGCCTATCTATAGACCAAATAAACCAACACAGTATTTCCTGCTCAACAACTGACCAATGGCAGTCGACCTCATTATAATCATCGATGCGTTTAGGTATTGTTTTTGTGGGGGGGTTTCTAAGTCAAACGCAATTATTTATGTATTTGTAACATCACAAAAAATAAAAATTAGAAACAAAATTTCAAATTTCCAGGACTTTCCAGGAGGTAAACTGACTTTTCCAGGACATTTAAGGACTTTCCAGGGTTAAAACAAAAAATTAAGCACTTTCCAGGGTTTTCCAGGATGCGTGAGAACCCTGTAATAAAGGTCTTGTTTCTTTTTTGAAGGTTTTTTTTTTTTTTTGTTTTTTTTGGGGGGGGGGGTGGGGGAGGAATTCCCATTTATAATAAATAAATATATACACATTTATAGAAGATAAAATATTAATTTGTTTTTAATGCTGTTAATTGTTCTAATAGGTAACATGGATAGTTTTTATAACTTAGGTAGTATTAGTGTAAAGAATTATTTTTAAATATTAATAAGTAACTTTATTCTAAACTGATGAAAATTGTTTGCCTGTTTTTCTAAACATACCATAAAATATGCCCAATGAGCATGTTGTGTAACTTGACAAATTGATTTAACATGATCTTAGTATGCAAAATGTATATTAAAAAGTTAATTATTTCAATTTAATGGGGGGGTTTTGTTTTATAAACAGTTAAAATTGGAAAAATGAATTTTTCACCATGACCAATAAATTTTCAAATCCACAGGTCCCATGGCAAGTGAATTAAAAAAAAAAAATCTAGAACGCCATGTTGGCATGTACATGGAACGCTTGTAACAAATTGATAACGCTTATTCCTGCACTGACCAATCATATTCAAGGATAGAAATGTGAGTCATACTTCCAATCTTGGGTCAACAATTTCACCAACTATATGCATTACTAGTGGACTACATTGCACACTTCTGGGGTAACCGATTCCGGCCCATAGACACACACACACCCATTACTGAGTGCCTGTAGCTCTCGATACACCCCCCACCCGATGACAACAAATCGATTGCGCGAACCGTGCACGAAAAAACAAAGTGAACGGAATTTGAAGCATAACGCAGTTAGGGACGTTGACGATACTGAACACTATAGTATATATAGTATAATTTTTGTAGTTTTGATAGTTGAAAAGTATACCCAGTTCTTTCTTGTAATCTTTCATCCTCTAGGAACTCCTCAACTTTTGAAACATCTATATTTTTCCATGACTTTTTCTTGCTTTTGGCTATTCTTTTACGTTTGGGACCCACATGTGTTGCAACAGCTGCCATACTTGATTTGTTGGCTTGTAATTTCTTCCACTGAAACACGGCGTACCGGTGCCCTTAGTGGACGCTTTTAATATGCGCGTTTTGTTGTTGTTGATATAAATAATAAATAAAATATATTCCCTCAATAGTATACTTTGTAAATTACAATATTAAAATGTGCTTGTTAATAGCAAACTAAAGGCAGTAAGAATAATGTTCATGTCATTGTACGTCCTTCCCACAGGGAACGCCTTTACCCCTTTAATAGGCTCTATGGAATTTACCATAAGTTATACCGACGCCATATAACCATAATTAAAATGTGTTGAATGCATCGTTAAATAAAACATTTCTGAGACGATTGTTTTCTAAATTGGACACAAAAATAAATTTGTTGTTGTTTGTTTGTTTTGCTGTGTGATTGTTGGTTTTTTGTTGTTGTTTTGAGCGGAGGGTCTAAAACACTTTTACTTTCCTTCTTACGTCAAACCAAACTGAAATTATTTACAAAAGACATTTTTTTAGGAAGCTGAGACGGACTATAGTCCACTTGTACCTAAACACAGCAATATATCTTTATATGTACATTTGTCATTGTCAGAGCAGCACACATCACAGTATTTGATGGACCAGTCATGGTGCCTTGGCTGGAATCAATCTAATTAAAATTAGCTCCACTATTACATGTGGATCTAAAGACAGCCAGTTGGAGCTCATGTCCACCAATCAAAACGTTACTTGCAGAATCCTGCCAGTGATTTAAAACTAACAAGACTGCGTAGTCCCCAATGTCCAGGTAACATTTCGTCTGTAAATAATAATTTAAATATTGACCAATCACACTTCGCCTTTTATAACGTTATTTGGGAGCATACAAATTCTAAAAATATCGGGCGAGTCTATTTTAGTGGCCGCAGTACAGCGAACCATACCAATACGTACGGGGTGGGTTATCAGTCTTCAATTTTACATTAAAAATTATTTATTTATTTATAAAATTTAAAAAAAACTATCAGTCTTCAGTTTTACATTACAAATTATTTATTTTATAAAATAAAACATGTTTTAAGGCATTCGTAATTCACACGAAACATGTCGTATACCCTCAGGATAATTCGGAATGTTTTCAAATTATTTTTAAATCACTGGCAGGATTCTGCAAGTAAGGTTTTGATTTGTGGACATGAGCTCCAACTGGATGTCTTTAGATCCACATGTAATAGTGGAGCTAATTTTAATTAGATTGGGCTGGAATGGAAATAAATCTGAACATGTCCACTTGAGGGCAATTCATTCTACAACCGAGGAAATATATTATGGTGTATTTATTGGAAATGTATTAAAAATGACTAATTTAAACAAAACTGTATTTGTTAATTATTAAATACTGTAGCCACTTTGGCTAATATGGGCAGGCCGGATTAGCCATGTATAATAACTACACAAGAGTTAGCATGAAAAATAATCTGTGGTGTTTTTCAATGAATATACCTTCCAACAAAGACATCATAATGTTGGAGTTCCATTCTTTAAATCTCTTGTTCTGGCCTAACTCACAAAGCTCCCTTAAGCTCTCTTAAGCAGCATTGCATCATACTTGCATGTCTCACTCGATGTGCGGTCGGTGTGGGATCGATCCCCATTGGTGGGCCCATTGGGCTATTTCTTGTTTCAGCCAGTGCACCGTGACTAGTATATAAAATATCACCAAGGTATGTACTACCCTGTCTGTGGGATGGTGCATATAAAAGATCCCTTGCTGCTAATCGAAAAGAGTAGCCCATGAAGTGGTGACAGTGGGTTTCCTTTTTCAATATCTGTGTGGTCCTTAACCATATGTCTGACATCATATAATCGTAAACAAAATGTGTTGAGTGTGTTGTTAAATATAACCTCTCTTTCTTTCTTTCATACTTGCATGTCTTTTTGTCTTTTTTGTTTTGCAATGTATTGCGACATCACAGAGTTGTGAGAGTTTGGTAAATTATGCCCTTGAATTGGTGATATCTTGTGGTGCATGTGAAGCTTCAGTAAGCAGATTAACATACCACATGCACAAAGTGTCCCACAATGAGACATATCTACCCATACAGAAGTGGGATCAGTGGTGCACCATCAGTGAAATCACTGTTGAGCTGGCTTACCATACGTACATCATCCATCATGCAACATCTATCATGTGTCTCCAGAATTATGTCTGTTACCTTCATGTTGTAGTTTAGAACATGTAAACTGTATGTTTTATACCCAGCCCAGTATTTGTAGTTTGTATGTAATGGCTGAAATTATATTTTTGTAATATTATGTTTCAAGTTTATCAATCATTTAAATTTATGCAGTATGTAACATCATCTCATGGAGAGGGATTTATATAGGCCTACAGCATGTTTGCTGATCCACTTCATTTATTTGAATAAATATTTTTTTTTTTTAAAAAGCACATGTAAACAAGTGGGGAAATCCCCATGATTGCATGAAATTCCTGGTCCATCAACAATCATCTGATAAAAATGGGAGTTGGATGAGATGTGATGGACAAATGGAAAGGGTACAATAAGTTTAGCAAGCGAGTGCGAGTGCAAATAATTTTTACATGCTCATATACCACTAGAGTTTCGAGCATGTCCGTCCCGGGGCCTGTCTCTGGATAGCCAGGGGCTTGTCCCGGGACAGAAAACAATTAAGCGGTCGCTAGATTAGATCGGGTGGTCAAAAAGAAATTAGATAAGATCGGTGGCCTGACTCAGGATGGAGGAGGGGGAGGGGGTAGAGTTGAAAATGGGCAGAATTTTGAAAATAGCAATTAGTAAAAAAAAGTTAATAGAATTTAAAAAGAATTGACTGCTCGGTCGAATATTTATATAATTTGGAGCATTTTAGGACAATCCAAGAATAAATAAGAGAAAGAAGAGAGGATCGGACTATTTAATAATATTAAAAAAAGAAAGTAATTTCGACATCAACTTTTGAACGAAGGTCTAAAAGTTTAAAGTCCGATCTATATCGTTAAGGCCGTTATGGTGCACAGCTTGTAGGGACGAGATGAGTTGCATCTTGTCAAGAAAACCCCTAGATTGACAGTCAGTAGATGTTGAAGGTGTAGTGCTGTGCTGAAATACAGATCTTGAGAAGCTGGATCCGTCTGAACGAGAGAGAGAATCAGACTAGGGTATAGTCCAGTCGTCATGGGTTGGTATAGTGGTGCGGATGGGCCTGACTCCGGAGGATACGAGATGGTATCACAATAAAACAAAGTAAAGTCTAGAAAAGAGTAGTAGGGGCCGACCCCGCTTCCTATTTCTTCTTAGAGTGGGGCGGTCAATCTTCCAGTGCTGCTAGGACAGGCTCGGACACGTAGAGACTAAATGCGAACAACCGTGGCGTTCTGCAGAATGGCCGTCATACGAGTCATGAAAAAAACAAGTCAACCTAGTGAGATGGAGAAATGACGTGGAGGCAAGTAATCTCGCTAAAAAAGAATCCAACCTGGTGGTGCAGACTGTCTAAACGAGAAGCATTCCAGTGTTCAATCAGTTCCAATGGCCGCACACATCCAAATAGAAAACTTCACTTCATTGACAAAAACAACAAAAGTGAAGGATCCCCAAGTTGAGCCGTGAAAGCACGTGCAGTGTGCACAAACACGTCTTACCACGATGAACTCCAGACTGGGAATCGTTTAGCAAGCGTTTTTTGTGTGATGGAAGGAAGGAAATGTTTTATTTAACAATGCACTCAACACATTTTATTTATGATTATATGGCATCAAACATATGGTTAAGGACCACACAGATATTGAGAGAGGAAACCTGCTTGTCACCACTTCATGTGCTACTCTTTTCGATCAGCAGCAAGGGATCTTTTATATGCACCATCCCACAGACAGGGTAGTACTTACCACAGCCTTTGATATACCAGTAGTGGTACAATGGCTGGAACGAGAAATAGCCCAATGGGCCCACCGATGGGGATCGATCCCAGACCAACCACATATCAAGCAAGTGCTTTACCACTGGGCTATGTCCATATGATTAAGACCACATGATAATTAGAGGGAAATCCTGCTACCACCATGCCATGAACTACTCTTTCTGATTATAGCAGTAAGGGATCTTTTTATGCACCATCCCACATACAGAATAATATATACTATGGCCATTGTTACACCAGTTGTGGTGCACTGGCTGGAAGGAGAAATAGCCCAATGGGCCCATTGATGGGGATCGATCCTAGACCGACCGTGCCTCAAGCAAGCACTTTACAACTAGGCAGTGAACCACCTCAAGTAATAGAAGGTCTTCTCTAGGTACTCAACAAGGGAGTGTTTTTTTTATTGTTCTGAGGGTGTAATTGGCCATCAATCCCCACTCCCTTACAATCCACCACCCACTCCCACCCCCACCCCTACCCCCACTCCCACCCCCACCCCGTACTCCAGCTAAGTATGGTCCCATAAAACTTTTAGGCAACACCAGAGTAGATAAAACAAACAAATTTTCACTATTTACATTTTTATAACAACATTTCACATACAAAACAATTTGACAGTAACAAATATCACATGATCAGTAAATGTAATGTACAGTAGACCATTTAGTAATATAAAACAACATACAGATAACAACAAATGAGTATGTAAGTGTTAAAAATATGTAGGGGATATTTTAATTCAAATACGAGTAAGCATGGAATGAAACATGATGCAAACTAAGGATTCGCAAACTATGAGTGGCCCTGATCCCAAAACCTTCCCCAATCAAGGACATGTGGTGTCTCAGAAATTTGGTACATTTTCTCATCTGTCCTGGATCTGTCCTCTGGCTATCCAGAGACGGCACCTGGGACAGACCTGCTCGAAACATTAGTGGTATATAAGCATGTTAAAATTCACCAACCGACTAACATTTTATCTAAAGCATGCCATAACAGCTACCATTTAGAGCTACCGTACCACACTAGTTTTACACATTATAATCAATGCATATATATATTACTCTAGTCATTACCAGTATCTTAGAATTTCACAAGCTCTACCACCCACTCTTATCTAGGTCTGGTTTGAGCATACCTTCATATTCTAGTATAAGGGCTCGAACTTAAGAATTTGATGTTAACAGTAATTAAAAAATCCGAAACGGCCCACCGACAGCAATATTTAGCCTGCCATTGGCAATTTAAAAAAAAATACTTTTGCGACAAATAAACATGACTAAAATATTATTTTGCTGTTTGCATATTGTGTCATTTATTAAATACCAGCAGATAATGTATCGGTACACCAGATGTACACATGTTGTCATCGAGAAGCTTTACTGACGACAATAATTTTTATCCAGCAGCACAAAAGTGCCATCAGTGATAGTAATTTATATCTCATTGATGACAATTGCTATTATTGCCATCATTAAGTTAAAGCCCTGCAGATATTTGATGGAAATGTGTCACGTCACTGTTTCAGCTTTTCCATTCATTTGCTATTACTAAAATATCACACTGTTCAAATTAGTTTCAACTATGTTTGAATATCCCCTACTTATTTTTAACAACATATTGAATACTGATCTTCTATCCCACCTTGATATACAAAAATGGATGTAGATTTTTCCTAGGGAAAGGAGGGGTAACCTCAAAAAGAGCATGAACAATAATTAAAGATACTCCACTAGGCATTACATATTTCCAGGAACACCCAGCCAATCAAGACTTCCCTCACTGCAAAGAAATATTCATCCTTTTAAACATGAATTTTTAGGAATTATGAAAATATCTATGACCAAATTTAAGCCTGGTTTTGTCATACATGCATGTAAGGACATATATTTATGATTCCGGTACTTACACAAATTTTACAAAAACAGACTGTAAATTTGGCCCGTGAGTATTTATTGAAAATGTATTAAAAATGACTAATTTAAACAAAACTGTATCAGTTAATTATTAAATACTGTAGCCACTTTGGCAAATATGGGAAGGATTAGCCATGTATAATATTTATATTTTTGTAATGTTATGTTTCAAGTTTATCAATCATTTAAATTTATGCTGTATGTAACATCATCTCATGGAGAGGGATTTATATAGGCCTACAGCATGTTTGCTGGTCCACTTCATTTATTTGAATAAATATTGTTTAAAAAACAAAAAGCACATGTAAACAAGTGGGGAAAGCCCCATGATTGCATGAATTCCTGGTCCAACAGTCATCTGACAAAAATGGGAGTTGGATGACATGTAATGGACAAATGGAAAGGGTACAATAAGTTTTGCAAGCAAGTGTTTTTTTGTGTGTGATGGAAGGAAGGAAGGAAATGCTTTATTTAACGATGCAGTCAACACATTTTATTTACGGTTATATGGCATCGGACATATGGTTACGGACCACACAGATATATTGAGAGAGAAAACCCACTGCTGCCACTTTTCAGTTAGCGGCTAGCGTTCTTTTATATGCACCATCCCACAGACAGGATAGCACATACCACAGCCTTTTGATACATCAGTTGTGGTGCACTGGCTGGAACGAGAATGTGTGTGATGGATGACAGATGTGGAAATCATACATATGGAAAGCCACTTTTAGCCAACTGTCATTTTGGCCAGACAGACCACTCTGGCTTACTGGTGGTTAGTCACTGGTGTTGGGGGTCTGTTGTGATACTATTGCACCATCCTACATGCTAGTGATGTTCATGAGATTGCACAACTATCAGATGTCTATCAACTGAGCCAAGTTTGGTGTAAGACACAATTCCATTTATCCATAATCTGTGTGTACATGTATATACATAATCCATAATGTGCAATAACAATCACAATCTATGCGAATGGGTTGAGCATATTTCATTTATATTTTTCCGTACGCATATGCATATGGATTATGGACAAATATATTTTCCCCTAACAGTGTTTTGTAATAAAAATTAAAGTTGGGCCAACATTGTGATGCCGTTTGATTGTTTCTTGTCCTATTAATGTAATCACAAAAAAATAAAAAAGTATAAAATTCAAACAAGTCACCATGACACCTCACACCAAGACCAAAGGTTACATTAAACAGATCACTGATTAAAAACAACACACTCTGGTTACAGTTAAAATTTGTTTTGTTATTTTGTTTAATGACACCATTGAAGTACACTGATTAATTAATCATCGGCTATTGGATGTCAAACATAGTCTTTAGAGGAAACTTGCTACATTTATCCATTTGTAGCATGGGATATTGTATATACCGGTACACTTTCCATCAGACAAGACAGTACATACCACAGCCATTGATATACTAGTGGTGCAGCACTGATTGGGAATGAAAAAACAACAATAGGTGGACCAATTAGGGTTGGGGGGTTTTGTCTCCAGATAAAATTTGAAATTTTTTGGTAAATTTATACAATAAATAAAATACAATTTACATGACTAGATTAAAAAAAGTTCTTATTTGAAGCAAGAAAGTGCATGGTATTCAGAAATATAATTCTATGTTATATAAAGAATCGAGCAACAATCTGTTTTAATCTTTTATACAGAAATATCACCCCATACTGTAATAGAATCAAACAAGAAACTGTTTCATACAGAAATATCACCCCATATTGTAAAAGGATTATGCAAAAAATAGTTTTAGGCCCAAAACACACCGAAACTGGGTCTGGGTCTGGTGAGTATGGTATCAAGCAAAAACAAAATGCACTGAATCGAATGTGACAAAACACACCATAAACTACAGATCTGGCAACAGGCGAATAAGATGTGCTATCTTTTCACACAGCCAGACTGGCAGATACAGCCTGTGCAAGCCATATTTTAACTCTTAATAATCAACAGGAAAGATATATATTAATCAATGTAGGATTTTCATAATTATTGTTGGTGTTTATAGAAAAAAATATATTTAAAGATATAAATGCAGTTAACATACATGTACATGCATATTGAAAACTGGTAATGGTTACAGACCCAGATGTCAAAAGACACCAAACATGGTGACCTTGCCAAACTCACCAGATCCAGACCCAGCTGTGATGTGTTTTGGGGCCTTATATAGAAATGCCACCCTATGTTGTAAAACCAAGCAAAAAACTATGTTTTATGCAGAAATATCACACCATGTTGTAAAAGGATCAAGTAAAAAATTATGTTTTAAACACAATTTAATATCAATAAGAACAAGTGCCTTTAACAAACCACTGTTAAATCACTTGTATACACCGGGGTTAAACAATCTTAGACTGTTTTTTAAGTTAGTTTTGTCGACTCGATTATAAATGATGTATGTCTTAATTTGCAAACCTGAAACCAGTGAAGAGCTACTATAAACATTAGTATGACCAGAAATCACTGGTATAGCTAAAAGTAGCCCAATTGTTGGAAATTGGGAATAAATTATTAGGGACCCATCACCTTATTATGTTTGTGTTCCATATTATTACATATGAATGCACTCCACACCCTTCCCTGTACAAAATTATGTCTAATCCGATTGCCAAAAGCATAAACAACAAACAGTTCTTTAAATATATGATAATAAATTGATTTGCAAAAATTATAAATTATAAGATAACTAACTTCCAAATCATGAAAATTTACTCCTACATAATACCCGTTTTACAGTACATTAAGACAAGAACCAATGGCACTATCTTGTTTCACTTTCAATGCACAAGCTGATATCAATATTATGCACAGAAACTTGTCTTTAAGAAAAACGTTTTTTTTTACATGTGTTTGGATTGCACATAAGTTCCATTTTGTAGAAACAATACAAACTTCCATGTGACATTTTATCGCAAATATTTGAATTATCATTTTGCCAACTGGAGAATACATGTATTTCGTAGCTTTAAGAAAGTCAAAAATGGTAAATGGTCACTATCTTGTGTTCAAATATTCAATAATAACAAGGCCTTCATAGTCTTTATTTATATGAGCAAAATACTTCACAGCCATAAAGCCTTCAAACTGTTCACAATCACAAACACAAACATACCCACACAAAGAACAATTACAGACATATTGCCAGGCATAGCCAGCCACTTAAAGGTGCTATATCATAGTTGCATGTGCCTTATTTTGCTAGTTTTACATTTATTTGTGACAAGTACAAATTAATCGATTCCACACATAATGTTTGCATAAATAACTCATGAATGTTAAACATATAAGTGTTTGCATGCTGTAGCATTTAGTACAACTAGATTCCTGAGTATTTGTTGCTAGATAAATTCATCACAGACAGATGAGTTGTACATCCTGGCAATATGTTATGGAATGTTTGCCTCAAATGAATGCACCAAGTTCCATTGGTCATCCACAAAAGATTGTCCAATTAGTTTTTTTGTATACTTAAAATTAAATTATTTTTAAAAAATATTTAGAGGCATATTGTTGATGGTATATTGTTTACATTTTAAAACAAAATTTAATAAATATTTCTGGCAGGAAGCTGCCATTATGCAACTTTGAGATAGCATCCTTAAAGCTGGCCAGTTAGAGAGTTACACTTTCAGTGTTGATAATCACAAACACAGACTGAATCTGACACAACCAGGCAGCTACAATCAGCCACAATCTGTTGGGCAGAGCATCCAAGATCTTCTTCAGAAATGTACGAAATCTCAGTCAGGAAATGTAGTATGGCTGAGCCAAATGAGCAGACCGGGCCAGCAAGAACCTTGATGAGACAGTAGGAGCTAAAACAAGACTGCAACGGCCAGGATGAACCATCAGGAGACAGGGTGAGCCATCAGGAGTCATGATGAGACAGTAGGAGCTAGAACAAGACTCCAAAGGCCAGGGTGAGTCATGATGAGCCACAATCAGTCAGGTAGACAGATACAACCACCTAGAGCCAAGTCCTAGAGCCAAGTGGACAGTCTCTCTGAAATCTTCAGTTACACAAAAACACAGAGGCACATAATGAGCATCTTTAACACATAAGACCAGACAGTCTTCCAGGCACCAAACATTCCACAAGATCTAGGTGTAGTCTGGGTCATGATTCGGGGGATCCTTTGCTCTTCTTGATGGTGTTGGAGACGCTCAGTTTGAGAGATGCGAGACATGTAGTGAGATTCTCCTCGGTCGACTTCAGCTTCTGCTCCTGCTGTACCAGACACTCCTTGAGGTTCCCGTTGTGGCTGCTTCCAGTCTGAGCAGCAGTCACTAAAATTAAAATTTTATACAGGATTTAAAACAACATTCTTCCCTTGGCCACCAATTAAATTCACACATGATTAGGAATACAACTTGTTGTCTTAATAATAGTTAGTACTTTAACATTTCTCTGTCAAATTCTCAATCATTATATTAGTGCCTATTATTTTTCAGTGAATCAGAATGGACTGATTACATATACAAATTGTGTTGACTTGCACTCTATTCTGTTCCTAATATTTAATACTTTTAAACTTCCTGTAAAATTCCTGTAAAATTCCCAAACATTATATTAGGCCTACTGGATCCTATTATTTTTCAGTGAATATTACCAGTGGCTCTCATTTCCTTGAGTTGATTCTGAACATTACGCATGTCACGGAAGAAGATCTTGATGGCCTTGGCAAGGTCAACATCAAGTCCAGGTGGTGGAGTATGGTCGACAGGGACGATGCTACTCCTACGATGGCCTTTCAGAATTGGAGCATCCGTGGTATTGCTGTCTAAAAACATTCAAGTATTATTAATAGCAGATGGAAATACTGAGACATTATGGTATACAGTTTGTACTTCTGATGACAGGGTTGTATGACAGTTTACCTACTAAATTGTCCCAACAAAATATTGTATGAAATATACACATTAAATGTGTCCTCTAAAGTATCTTACTCATAGTTGTCACATCCCACTTGTTAGCAGTATTATGGGACATAACTCAATTATGACTATATTGCCATAAATCAGAGAACATTATTCTGTTCCTTTTCAACCAAAGATTTAGCTGTTTGCAAAATAGTGTATGGTAGTAGAAAAAAAAGGAATACGGAAATGATCACCCTGTCTCGCTCTGTCTCTGTCTGTCTCTGTCTCTGTTCACTCTCACTCACACACTCACTCACTCACTCTCACTTTCACTCTCTCTCTCTCTCTCTTTTTCTCTCTTTCTCCATCCCTCCCTCCCTCTTCCTCTTTTCCCTATCAAATTACTGTTGGACACAAAATAGCTATAGTTTATAATCTGTTAAGGTGCCATTAAACAAAATATTTCTTTTGTTTCTTTTCTTGTGATAACATTACTGAACTCACTTCTCCTTATCCTGGAGACAGCAGCTGCCTCCTTCTGCATGTCAAGTTCATTTTTCAGTTTAAAATTCTCTTTGTGTATCTTTGACTTTTCCTCCTGCACATACTTCAAGTCAGATTTCTGTAACACAAATATCATACACTCAGATTCTCCAAAGTTGTGATAGACAAACAGAAGATATATTTGCTCACAATAATATAAAGTTAATATCATCATCACAAAACAGATTGCTAGTGTATATACAATGACATATTTGTTATAATGCACCGTTCACAATTGCCATCCTTTTAACAAACGTACAAAGAGTACATTTTTTGCTACACACACCCTCCATACATTTCTAAAAGCAGGCATTACAAATGTAGATTTTGCATACATTTAATATATTTTTTGTTTTCTTAGCGTATGATATACAGTTTGTACACTTGAGAAAATTATGACAATTTTGAATGACCTCTAAAAAAGTTTGTTTTGTTTAATGACACCACTGGAGCACAACCTCTAAAAAGGACAAATTCATATTGATAAAGAAATTCTGAGATCATATACATGAACAAAAATACAAAAATGGTCTGCCTATGTTAAATATTTGACCTCGACCCCAAAACTGTGCATTTAATATTTTTTAAGTTTTTGAAGTAATTAATAAATTAAGTAACAGACAGCTACTTTAATAAACCCAATGACCCTAGTTAATAATAAGCTGCTGAAACGTTTTTGACTGTTAATTTACACATTACATGTACCGATAACATTTTGCTTAAATTGTCAAAAGCAGGATTTAGCTCAGGCATAGATCATTTTCATGAGGTACTTGAGATCAAAGGATCAAATCGCATGGGTGGACCTATTATCTGATTGGATTTTGTTTCCCTTTCCCAACTAGTGACCCATGACTGGTATTTTATTAAAGGTCATGGTATGTACTGTTCTGCCTAAGGGAAAGTGCATATTAAAGATCCCTTGCTCCTACTGAAAAAATGTAGCAGCTTTCCTCTATATAAGACTATATGTCAGAATTTCCAAATATTTGACTTTCAACAGATATTGATTGATAAATAAATGTGTTCTAATGGTGTCCTTAAACAACGAAAAGTTTATCTTTAAATTATCAATGTTGACAAGTCCGGCATGTTTTTGGTTATCCAGGTATTTGTGGTAAACTGACAGAAAATACATTTTATATGTCAGTGACTTTAAATAACTGAAAGTACTCAACCAACAAAAAAGTTTATCAAATGTTATAGTATACTGAACTCCATTTAAAATGCACCACCCTATTTTCAGTTGTTATTGCTATATATTTTTTCAATGTGTCAGATTGCCATAAAAAAATAAAATTTAGTTAATTATTGCTGACCAGAATGCATCCAGTTATAACATATTGGTTAAATGTGTTTAGTGTTTTTTGTAATTTAATTTTTACAACAAAAAATCTGACTAATGCATTTTTATTGATGTTCAGTATATTCAAACAATTTTATTCTTACGGTAATTACATCAAATGAATTTCTTACATCAGTTATCTACCAAGAAGAATGAAAACCACCTAATATACTGAGAGGCATAATCTCTTATAGAAATGTCAGATCACATATATTAAGCATGCGGACAAATAACATATTGGTAATAATTGTAAGTGAAAGAGGATTTTGTTCAAATCAGAATTTTTTTTAATAAAATGAGTTTTCAGCAAAAAGCGTAACTGGTGTGTTTATTACAACAATACAGCATTGCTAATGAAAATTGTTTTGCATGTGTCTTGCCTGCTCTCGTCTCCCTATAAAAGTAACCATTTTTTGTGTTTTCTGTCTGTTCTTTAATATGTTTTTTGTTTAAAACTACATTTTATTTTTTAAAAATCCCGATTTGAACAATATCTTCTTTCAGTTACAGTTGTTACCAGTATGTCATTTGTCTGCATGACTAATATTGATGACATAATATTTCTATAAGAAAATATCGGTGAAATACCCATTGCATTATTTATGCCTCTCAGTATACATGTATATCAATGGTTCTGTTAAAAGCAAGCATATCCATTCTTTATGGAGACTTGAGAAATTATAGCATTAAATTATTTTGGGGTTGAGTATGCATTGTGCAGAATAGCTATCTATTTAATGTGTACATCTAGCAACATTTAAAACAAGTCAATAAATGCTCTGTGAAACATTGCAAAGCAGATTCACCTTATTTTTAAGAGAACACCAGTCAAAAATTACTATGTTAAAGGTCAATTTCATACCAAAGCATGTGACACACTTGTGAATTAGACAGAGGACAGTGCAATTCCAACTGGAAATTATTTACTGAATTGTCACAAATGACCTTCTGTAAAGCACTGATCCTGGTTAATAGGTATTGTACAACAGATATTCAGATGTTCTGGGGTTTTTTAACCATTAATAATAATAATAATAATAAAATTCTTTATTTTCAGAGGGTAAACACATTCAGTACAAGGTGACTGGTCTCCCATGAGGCCCTCTCTAATCTATACATGATATTATACATACATACATTCAAAGAAACAACATCAACATACATGTAATATGTATAGCATGAGGAACAATAGCACATATTATGAATATATAAATAATATTTAAATCAATTTGTTAAGAAACTTGAGTCAGTGATAACTCAATACATCATAATTATTTTAACAAACACAAAATCAACAACAAAGGTATATCTTAAAATTGATTATTATTTGAATAGTGCTTAAAATAACTGGATTTGAATGAGGCGAGGGATTGAGAATATTTTATCTTTGAAGGTAGTGTGTTCCACAGTTTAGCTCCCCTGCATGAAAAACTATGGCGATAAAATTCTGTTCTTGGTTTTAATTCATAAAGGTGATTATGTTGAGTTGACCTCAGATTTAAGGAGTGAATTTCTGAAGTTGTTTGAAACATTGTTTCTAGATATGATGGAGATAGTTTGTTGAGGACTTTGTAGACAAACTGGCAGGTTCTAAAGTCAATTCTCTCTTTGATTTTAAGCCATTTGAGAGAGCTAATTATTTCTGCAGTGGACATTTCTTTGCTTTTTTCAGTAATAAGTCTTGCAGCTTGATTTTGGATTTTTGAAGTTTTCCTATAGAATGTTTTGAACAGGTTCCCCAAATTGTGGAGCAATAGTCTAAGTGAGGTAATATGTAAGAGCTGTAGAATATTAATCTGGTCTTTTGGTCAAGATATTTTCTGTTTTGTCGAAAAATGTATAATAAATAAGAAGATTTTTTAATAATGGCATTTATGTGGTTAGCCCATGTCAGTGTTGGGTCAATGTGTACACCAAGAAGTTTTTCAGAAGTGGAACATTGCACTGGTATGTGATCTACATATACAGTCAATGCTGTTGAGGTTTCTGCAATCGAGGTCAGTTTTTTAGAAGAACCAATAAGCATGATTTTAGTTTTATTTTTTAAGAGACATCTTATTATGGTTGCACCAAAGACTCACCTCATTCAAATCTAACTGGACATGTTTTTCTAACAGAGATATGTCATCAGCTACAGATGTGGAGCTTACATCATCAGCAAACAGATCCATGACACAATGCTTTGCATAGAGTGGCAGATCATTGATATATAATGCAAACAAAGTGGGGCCAAGTACTGATCCCTGTGGGATGCCATATGAGAGATTAAGAGGATCAGATCGGGCTTTGCCAAGAACAACAGTTTGTTTTCTACCTGAGAGATATGATTCAAACCATTTTAGAGATTTTGAATCAAAGTGATAGATGCTTAGTTTCTTCATGAGTATATCATGATCTATCATGTCAAATGCTTTTTTAAAATCAATGAATGTAGCTGAGACAAATTTACCATCATCTACTGACTTTTGCCAATTATTAACAATTCTAAGTAGAGCTGTTTCACAGGAATGTTTGGTTCTAAATCCAGATTGGTATTCATAAAGGAGTTTGTATTCTTCGAAGAATTCAGATAATGCTTTATGCACATGTTTTTCCATTATTTTAGACATTATTGGCAATATAGAAATTGGTCTAAAGTTTTCACACTTTTGTCTATCCCCAGTTTTAAATAATGGAGTTAATTCATTACTTAGATCAGTTTTGGTAAATTAAATTTTATGTGAAAAACAAAATGAGCTAGGTTTAGTGATTGGGTTTAAAAAGCAATAACAGCAGCAATAATGGAATATGCATGCTGAAGAGTAACATGATTAACACAATACATTAAAAAACAAATCTCTTTTTGTTTCCTCTTTTTTTGTTTTTAAATATAATGTTAAAATTACACAATGTCTCACTGATATGTTTTAAATGTATCCCTAAATTACATTATTAACTCATTGATTTGTTTTAAATGTAATCCTAAAATTATACAATGTTTTTTACTGTTTATTTTATGTTTTGTTTTTTAATTAATATTTATAATGATTAGCCTCCCATACCATTATGTTTTGCTTTCTACATGTGTACATGTCTATAGATCTATAAGCTCACCAGTGACACCAGCTTACTAAGCAGTTCAGCCATGTCTTGATTCTGTGACTACAGCAAGTGAAATAAAGCAGGTTAGTAAAACACAAACACACACAATTATTATAGAAAACACACAAAAAATGAAAACCATTTCAAAACAACATCAGTGGTTCAAAATATGTAAATGAGTCCCATTTTTATATAAATATTTGGGTTTTGGGGGTTTTTTGCAGTTCTTTGCTTTGAAAAAATTAAATGCAAGTTCTAAACTTTACTAATTACTAACCCACCCAAGCATATTTTTAAAATATATGATTGAAATGTTATTCACCAAACTAAAAAAATTCTACCATAGTTCAGTTTGGAAAATGTACTTCATTACATATATAGGCCTACGAAGAAGATAATTTAATCATTAATCTGCATAATGAGCACTTGTTTTTTGCCACTGTTACAGATGAATTTCGCCAAATATTTGTTTAAATGTTTTTTAATATTAATTTCAGCCTAGCTTAACAAATGTATCTTATTTTCAGAGACTCCAGACAATTTATAAATACTAAAATTAATGCCATATACACTGTAAAAGAGACAATATTGTAAACTAATTTATTACTTAATGTCTGTTATAGTGTAATCTTGTTCAGATAAAATTTCTTACAAGCTCTAAAACAGCAGCTTAATTAATAAAAATAAAAAAGAATACAACTTAAACTAACAGCTAAATAAATTAGAATAAAAAGTAGTACAAACTAAAATATAAGCATTTACAATTGATTATCTATTCCAACGTTCTGTGATTTTGCAATTTGTATCATTTCCTGGTATAATATTTAGTTTTCTATGACTACAAAAGCTGTAGCCTAATAATAAAAAAAAGAGGTTGAAACATAAAATTGAGTTACAGAAAGAAAAGGTACAGATTTTATCATTTACTGGGGTTATTAAAATCGTTTAGAATTATAGTACCATAGGAAATTATTTTGGCAATGCTGTTAAAGATTTTTATCCAAAAACAAATCTACTCAAAAACTGTGTTAGCCAAAACAGAAGAAAAGCAAACACTGGAAACAGGAGAGTAGTATTTGCACAACTTACTGTTGAGAGTTCTATATCAGCATGAATAGATGCTCGTCTGGGGTGCAGGCATTCTTTTTCAGCTACAAAATAACAGATTCAATTATTTATATACTTACAGCTATAATATAAAACTAGAAAGCACTTTTATTGCATAGATAACATTAGTACATTGACCCAACATTGATTTAGGATTTGAATGATCAGTCAGAAAAGTGCCCCACATTTGGGTTCTAAAATGGTAAATATTACGGCCTTGTTTATCAAAGCATAGTTAAATTAACCCTGAATTAGTTTAATATTTTCCTTTTAATTATTTTTTGTACAAATACAAAATAAACTTTAGATTTTATTATGAATGGATACCTTTGGTTGTTCTAAATAAAGATTCAAGATTATTTTTTTCAATTATTATTTGTATTGATTCAATCCTTGGGTTTGAAAATTTCTGTTTGCCACTGGTTAAGCTAACGTTTCAATAACTGATCCCAAATTTTTGTGTGACAACAATTAGAGACTATAGCCAAACAATATGACAGAACAGTATTCAACAGTAAATTTAAAATGTTATAATTATTTATTTAAAATATCCTTGAAACTACAGCCTTAATATGGCTGACTGAACTTACATTGCGTTCCCCACAGTTCGATGACCAGAGATTCATTCTGTACAAAGTTGAGCAGTGTCTTCGTCATCTTCAGAGAGAAATGTTTGTTGAAGTCAAAGCTGGCGATCGGCTTTCCCCAAATAGACTGTGTCGACAGGGGGGCTGACTCCCCAAAGGCTCTAATTCTAAAGAAAAAAAATCACTCTATTAACACCCCAAGCTACATTTAATGTCATGGCAGTTACACATTTCATTTTGTACTGAAAATCTCCTGTTACTTATACTGACAAATGATGCATCAATTGAATCCAGTGTCTGATTTCACTTTGGAAGTTATGAGGGTTTTTTTATTTAAAAACATTTACCGAATTGCTAAAAACATTTTTGTCTCAGTATAGATGTTTTAGTACAAATTAAACAAGCATTTTAAGAGTACTGCTAAATCAATACATGTGCCCTACCAGGTCTAAAAAATTTTTAGTACCTCCTAAGTTCAAGGGCAATAACTGTCAATAATGGGTAAATGCCATGAAAGTCAAACTTGATCTGTAACAGTATATAATAAAGCTATACACAAAATTTCAGCTCAATATCTTGAGGCATTGTGAAAAAAGTCCTATTAACTATATGTGGGACAGACAGACAGACAGGATGGAGACGAAACCTATAGTCCCCTCAGACAGACAGACAGATGGAGATGAAACCTATAGTCCCCTCAGACAGACAAACAGACAGGATGGAGACGAAACCTATAGTCCCCTCAGACAGACAGACAGATGGAGATGAAACCTATAGTCCTCTCAGACAGACAAACAGACAGATGGAGATGAAACCAATAGTCCCCTCAGAAAGACAGACAGACAGGATGGAGACGAAACCTATAGTCCCCTCAGACAGACAGACAGATGGAGATGAAACCTATAGTCCTCTCAGACAGACAGACAGACAGGATGGAGACGAAACCTATAGTCCCCTCAGACAGACAGACAGATGGAGATGAAACCTATAGTCCTCTCAGACAGACAAACAGACAGATGGAGATGAAACCAATAGTCCCCTCAGAAAGACAGACAGATGGAGATGAAACCTATAGTCCTCTCAGACAGACAGACAGACAGATGGAGATGAAACCTATAGTCCTCTCAGACAGACAGAAGGATGGAGATGAAACCTATAGTCCCCTCAGACAGACAGACAGATGGAGATGAAACCTATAGTCCTCTCAGACAGACAGACAGGATGGAGATGAAACCTATAGTCCCCTCAGACAGACAGATGGAGATGAAACCTATAGTCCCCTCAGACAGACAGACAGATGGAGATGAAACCTATAGTCCTCTCAGACAGACAGACAGATGGAGATGAAACCTATATTCCTCTCAGACAGACAGAAGGATGGAGATGAAACCTATAGTCCTCTCAGACAGACAGAAGGATGGAGATGAAACCTATAGTCCTCTCAGACAGACAGACAGGATGGAGATGAAACCTATAGTCCTCTCAGACAGACAGACAGATGGAGATGAAACCTATAGTCCTCTCAGACAGACAGACAGACAGATGGAGATGAAACCAATAGTCCCCTCAGAAAGACAGACAGAAGGATGGAGATGAAACCTATAGTCCTCTCAGACAGACAGACAGATGGAGACGAAACCTATAGTCCCCTCAGACAGACAGAAGGATGGAGATGAAATCTTTAGTCCTCTCAGACAGACAGACAGACAGACAGATGGAGATGAAACCTATAGTCCTCTCAGACAGACAGAAGGATGGAGATGAAACCTATAGTCCCCTCAGACAGACAGACAGATGGAGATGAAACCTATAGTCCTCTCAGACAGACAGACAGGATGGAGATGAAACCTATAGTCCCCTCAGACAGACAGACAGATGGAGATGAAACCTATAGTCCCCTCAGACAGACAGACAGATGGAGATGAAACCTATAGTCCTCTCAGACAGACAGACAGATGGAGATGAAACCTATATTCCTCTCAGACAGACAGAAGGATGGAGATGAAACCTATAGTCCTCTCAGACAGACAGAAGGATGGAGATGAAACCTATAGTCCTCTCAGACAGACAGACAGGATGGAGATGAAACCTATAGTCCTCTCAGACAGACAGACAGATGGAGATGAAACCTATAGTCCTCTCAGACAGACAGACAGACAGATGGAGATGAAACCAATAGTCCCCTCAGAAAGACAGACAGAAGGATGGAGATGAAACCTATAGTCCTCTCAGACAGACAGACAGATGGAGACGAAACCTATAGTCCCCTCAGACAGACAGAAGGATGGAGATGAAATCTTTAGTCCTCTCAGACAGACAGACAGACAGACAGACAGAAGGATGGAGATAAAATCTTTAGTCCTCTCAGACAGACAGACAGACAGACAGATGGAGACAAAACTTACAGTCCCCTCAGACAGACAGACAGAAGGATGGAGATGAAATCTTTAGTCCTCTCAGACAGACAGACAGAAGGATGGAGATGAAACTTAGTCCCCTCAGACAGACAGACAGAAGGGTGGAGACGAAACCTACATTCCCCTCAGACAGACAAACAGACAGACAGACAGACAGACAGAAGGGTGGAGACAAAACCTATAGTCCCCTCCAATTGAACTGGTAGGGGCCTAATAATACAAATATAGCCATGATATTGCAGCTTTAATTATGCGACCCACTCACTTGAGTAAGACACCCCTGGACATGTCGTCCATCACCCAGCGCAGACCCATGCACTGTAACAATGACAGCGTGAAGTCGAAGGGCTTGTCGAGTAGATCTGCCGGCTCCATCATGTGGTCCTCCCCCAGGGGTCTGCCCGCCCTGTCACACGGCACGAGTCGCACGTGCACCACGCCCTCCTCCTTGCCGTGGTAGTTGTGTAGCGCGAAGTGTTCGTCCACATCCAGGTTGTACGACAAGCTCTGAAGTCTCACGTGACAGCTGGGTGTGACAGGACAGAAACATAGACTTTTTAATGTTCACGCAATTGGCAAAATGAAATACTGAAAATACTTTGTTTATATATTCTAGCTCTGTAGTCTCACGTGACAGCTGTGTCAGACAGGACAGAAACAGACTTTTTAATGTTCACGCAATTGGCAAAATGAAGTGCTGAAAATACTTTGTTCATACATTCTACCATAATATCTTAAAGGTTAACTTTATATAAAGTTCCTGTTGTATTTGTGTAATGCGAAATGCTCATCAATGTCCAAGTCATACAACAAACTCTGCAGTCTCACATGACAGCTGTATCATGCAATACATAGAGAATAACTAGTTAATGATGTGGGATACTGGCTTTATCCTGTGAAGGTAAAAATGGTAAATTTTGTGAGGCTTGCTGAATTGAATTTCCCAAATGGCCTGAAATTAATAAAGCCGATATCCTACGTCATTAACTAGTTATTATTTTTATCCTGCAGTCTATAAAAATTAATGCTTGACATCCAGCAGCCGATGATTAATTAATCAATGTGCTCTAGTGGTGTTATTAAAAATTAAGGGAAAAGCTATTATTTATGTTATTTCAGCTACATTGTATGATGATCTGGAGGTCAAATGGGCCATTTTGTAATGTCAATAGTCATAATCTGCTAGCATACATTGATGACTTTGCTTTAATCGGTCATTATAATTGACCGATAGAAACAGTGGTTGTAGGATTAGAAAAACCCAACACAAATAACAAAATGAAGTGCTAAAAATAGTCTCAGTCTATTTACATTCTACCATAATATCTTAAAGGTTAACTTTATAATAAAGTTGCTGTGATAGTTGTGTAGAGTGAAGTGCTCGTTGACGTCCAGGTTGTACGACAGTCTCACGTGACAGATACCGGTAGGTCAGAAAGAACAGAAAAATAGACTTTTTAATGTTCTCACAAATAGCAAATAGCCCTGTATAGGCTCCCACCCAGAGCAAGTTTAAATGACTCAATGGGTAGGTGTAAGACCACTACATCCTCTTTTCTCTCACTAACCACTAATAACTAATCCACTGTACTGAACAGGCAGCCCACATAACAGGTGTTTGCCAAGGACAGCATGCTTGAACCTTAATTGGATGTAAGCACGAAAATAAGTTGAAATGAATGAAATGGAGTGTGCTGAGGGTGCGTATTGAACTAAAAATCCAGTGTTTTACAGATGGATATCATGAATTGATATCTTTTTCTTACACACATGTTGGTGAGAACACCATGCATTATTTTTGATAACACATGGTTGTTTACACATGTACCTGTGTTAACAATTTCAAGACATAGGGCTGGCTGCTCCTAGGTGATGGATATCATTAATTTATATCTTTATAGTGAGGGAGATGTAATGACTGGGTCAGCTGAATAAATATATTGTGTATGCTAACATACAGGCATCTTACCTGGCCAAATATATGTCTTCAACGGGATCCCAGAACGGGTCATTGTCATGTGACAGAGTGATGCGCTCACCCTCTATGTGTCGCTGGTAAATCTCATCCATGAGAACCTTGCGATGTAGAAACTTGTCCTTGTCCCACACCCACACCTTCAACACAAACAGTTTACAGGTACACGTCAAATAAAAATCACCTATGAGGTTAATATATAGTAGCCTAAATGTGAAAAAAAAAAGTTGACAGCCTTTATATTTATTTCAAATTATCAATAATAATAATAATAATAAAATTCTTTATTTTCAGAGGGTAAACACATTCAGTACAAGGTGACTGGTCTCCCATGAGGCCCTCTCTAATCTATTCATGATATCATACATACATACAAAAAGAAACATCAACATACATGTAATATGTATAGCATGAGAAACAATAGCACATTTTATGAATATTTAAATAATATTTAAATCAAATTGTTAAGAAACTTGAGTCAGTGATAACTCAATACATCATAATTATTGTAACAAACACATCAAAATCAACAACAAAGGTATATCTTAAAACTGATTATTATTTGAATAGTGCTTAAAATAACTGGATTTGAGCGAGGCGAGGGATTGAGAATATTTTATCTTTAAAGGTAGTGTGTTCCACAGTTTAGCTCCCCTGCATGAAAAACTATGGCGATAAAATTCTGTTCTTGGTTTTAATTCATAAAGATGACTATGTTGAGTTGACCTCAAATTTAAGGAGTGAATTTCTGAAGTTGTTTGAAACATTGTTTCTAGATATGATGGAGCTAGTTTGTTGAGGACTTTATAGGCAAGCTGGCAGGTTCTAAAGTCAATTCTCTCTTTGATTTTAAGCCATTTGAGAGAGCTGATTATTTCTGCAGTGGACGTTTCTTTGCTTTTTTCAGTAATAAGTCTTGCAGCTTGATTTTGGATTTTTTGAAGTTTTCCTGTAGCATGTTTTGAACAGGTTCCCCAAACTGTGGAGCAATAGTCTAAGTGAGGTAATATGTAAGAGCTGTAGAATATTAATCTGGTCTTTTGGTCAAGATATTTTCTGTTTTGTCGAAAAATGTATAACAAATAAGAAGATTTTTTAATAATGGCATTTATGTGTTTAGCCCATGTCAGTGTTGGGTCAATGTGTACACCAATAAGTTTTTCAGAAGTGGAACATTGCACTGGTATGTGATCTACATATACAGTCAATGCTGTTGTGGTTTCTGCAATCGAGGTCAGTTTTTTAGAAGAACCAATAAGCATGATTTTAGTTTTATTTAAGTTAAGAGACATCTTATTATGGTTGCACCAAAGACTCACCTCATTCAAATCTAACTGGACATGTTTTTCTAACAGAGATATGTCATCAGCTACAGATGTGGAGCTTACATCATCAGCAAACAGATCCATGACACAATGCTTTGCATAGAGTGGCAGATCATTGATATATAATGCAAACAAAGTGGGGCCAAGTACTGATCCCTGTGGGATGCAATATGAGAGATTAAGAGGATCAGATCGGGCTTTGCCAAGAACAACAGTTTGTTTTCTACCCGAGAGATATGATTCAAACCATTTTAGAGATTTTGAATCAAAGTGATAGATGCTTAGTTTCTTCATGAGTATATCATGATCTATCATGTCAAATGCTTTTTTAAAATCATTGAATGTAGCTGAGACAAATTTACCATCATCTACTTACTTTTGCCAGTTATTAAGTAGAGCTGTTTCACAGGAATGTTTGGTTCTAAATCCAGATTGGTATTCATAAAGGAGTTTGTATTCTTCAAAGAATTCAGATAATGCTTTATGCACATGTTTTCCCATTATTTTAGACATTATTGGCAATATAGAAATTGGTCTAAAGTTTTCACACTTTTGTCTATCCCCAGTTTTAAATAATGGAGTTATTTTTGCATGTTTCCATTGCTCAGGAAATATCCCTGAAGTTATGCTGTTGTTGATGATGGTTACAAGTGATGCAGCCAATTTAACAAGTGTGGTCCTATGTCATCCAATCCCATTGATTTTTTTACATCACAGTTCTGAAGTTGCTCAAATACAAATGCACTTGTGACTAGTGGAATGGTGAACTTGACAGTACTTGGTATTTTACTATCAACAAAATCTGATAATTGTTTAAAGGTGTTGTTATTGGAAGGTGTAATGGTTGATTTTGCCTGTTCAATTACATTGATAAAATAATGATTAAAGTGATTACATATGTTTTGTTTGTTTATTACTTGGTGGTTGCTGTCATCCTTAATGGAGGCTATGGAAGTGTTTTCTTTGGGATTAAGATTTCGAAGAATTTTGTGAATGGCAGCTGGGTTTGATGTGTTTTCTTTAACAGCATTTTGCAGGTAGTTTGTTTTAGCTTTGTCAATCAATGAGTTGACTATATTATGCCAATATTTGAATTGTCGTTCTTTTTGTTGTTTTTTGCAAAGGTCTCTAATTTTCATAGCACCTATAATTTGATCTGTATGCCATGGTTTAAGTTTTGCATGCTTAACCCTATGTTCAGTGAGTGGTGCATGGTTATTCACTACTTCAGTTAAACAGACACAGAGAGTATTGAGGGCAGCATTGGGGTCAGATATATTACTTCCTGGTTCAAGAGTATTTGATAAGTCATTCAAAAAGTGACTCTGGTCAAAATGCTTCAGGCATCGATATTGAAGCGTGATGTGATGATTCTTTTTAATAGGTGCAGCCTTCGATTTATAAACAATGCAGACAGGGAAGTGGTCACTTATTCCAAGTTTGGGTACAAAGCAGTGATTAACCTTTGCTTTGCTTGTAACATAAACATGATCAATAAGTGTTGAAGAATTTTCCGTAATCATTAATTATTTGCTCTAGATTTTATGCTTTACAGGTATTAATAAATTCAGAATGTTTTGATGTTAGCAGGTCTATATTAAAATCACCCATTATAATCAGTTCTTTGTTAAGTGTGATAGCTTTTTCTATATTGACATGAAATTGTTCAAACCATATAATCTTGGCATTTGGTGGTCGATAAAGAAAAGCCACAAGAATAGATTTAGATTTATATGGAAGTATTTCCAACCATATTACTTCAAGTTCATCACTTTCTAAATCCACTCTTCTGGTGTAGGCAAGATGCATAGCTATATAAGCAATAACACCACCGCCATGTTTGTGAGTTCTCTCGTGTCTTTCTGGTTTATGAAACCCATTGATATTTAACATGCTGTCTGGCATTATGTTGGTTAGTTTGCTTTCTGTTAGACCTAGAATACTGACATCTTGAGCAAGTAGACTAACTTGATAAAATTTTGATCTTATACCTTGGATGTTAAGATGTGCTATTGTTAACCCTTTTGCAGATTCAAAACCAAAACATATAGTGTCATCATTGTATATCCAGGAAACATCAGGAACAACATTTATCTGAGTAAACTTAAATGGATCAGGCAAAAGAGTACATTTATCTCCTAGCTTTTCAAATGCATCATTTTCAATATATGAAATAATATGTAAATAATGAAGACAAATGTTAACATTCATAAAACCAACTGGTAATAAAAACATGAGAGGAGTATTTGTAACTCCTAAAGTGTCCTTGCTATTAATACAGTGTTTATCCAAGCTTTTCACTGGTATATCTACTGCAGGAGCACTTTGTAGACATTTGTTATGACAGTTAAGTGACATTCTGTAAGTCTGGCCCATGCTGATAAAACTTGGCATTGTGATGATGTTAAAAAGTATCCACATTTTGTAGAAGCCTAAGTACAAATGTACAAACATTAAAGATTGAATTTAAGCAGCCTTTTTTTCTGAAACCCAAGTCTTTAAGCATTGTAAATATATGTAGTTACTTGCATGGCTTTGTAAAGTCAATGCTAAATATTTTATAAGATTAGGCTCTTGTATTATTGAATCTCAATACATAAAGACAATTTTACTTACCTTCTTTGTGTTCATGTTTGTAACTCTGACAATGATCTCCTTCTCTTTTGCCTTGGCTGATGTGTCATGACTGGCATGGCTTTTAATTTCTAGTTCAAACCTGACTTTCTGGGGAAAAAATATATTTACTGTTGCATGTTTTTATATGGTCAATATAGTTAATAACTTACTGCAAAAAAAATCAAAAAGTGTTTGCTGCAAAATTCAACCAAGCATTTAAGGGTGATATTTTAAAAACAAATTATTCTAAACGCCATATCACAGTGACTGCAATGAATAATAGAAATCACTCAAAAAACAGATGGACTGACTATTTGATTGAATCACTGACCATCTGACTATCATAAAGACAAAAATATTCCAACGTTCAAAAAGAAAGAAAGAAAGAAATGTTTTATTTAACGATGCACTCAACACATTTTATTTATGGTTATATGGCATCAGACATATGGTTAAGGACCACACAGATTCTAAGAGGAAACCCGCTGTCGCCACTACATGGGCTACTCTTCCGATTAGCAGCAAGGGATCTTTTATTTGCGCTTCCCACAGGCAGGATAGCACAAACCATGGCCTTTGTTGAACCAGTTATGGATCACTGGTCGGTGCAAGTGGTTTACACCTACCCAATGAGCCTTGCGGAGCACTCACTCAGGGTTTGGAGTCGGTATCTGGATTAAAAATCCCATGCCTCGACTGGGATCCGAACCCAGTACCTACCAGCCTGTAGACCGATGGCCTGCCACGATGCCACCGAGGCTGGTCTCCAACGTTCAAGGCCCAAAAATGGTTAAATCACTATAAAAGAGAAACTTGATCTGTCTAATAAAGCTATATACAGGCATTGTGAAAACAAAGACAGACAGACAGACAGACAGACAGACAGAAAGATGAATACAAAGCTTTTAGTCCCCTCCAGGAGAGAGGAGATTAGCAGGGGGTGACGTGTAATAAAATATTATTGTACCTTTTGAAACTCCTCACTGATAGCATTAGCCTCTGAGATAGCTGGTTTGAGGTTGACGTAATCCTGGAACACCATGTGAGTGATGTGATCCATCGCCATCCCCCCTGTCGGTTCCCCCCGCGGCGTCTGTAGCTCTGCCGCCACACACTCATGTTCCGTCAGCTCCAGCATGAAGAAGTCAAAGTTGTAACTCTCTATGCTGTCTTTGTCCTGCCGCTCCTTGGGGTAACCCATGTACAGAAATAGACTGTTGGAACCAAACCTCAGACGATCCTATGACCAGATAAAAAGATTGCAAAATGGAAAAACTTACAAAATTAGATCTGAGCTCATGCTTATAAAACCTTTAGAGTCCAGACTCAGTCTTTAATGATTTCACATGCATACAATTTGTGTGGCATTGTCATGACATTAGTGTCTCAGACTGTTAGAGTCTCAAGTCTAAGACTAATGTTCTATAAGCACCAAACCTGGCCTGGTGCTTATAAAACTTTTAGAATATAGATTTGACAATCTACTAGAACAAAGGTGTAGAGGAGCACATTTTTGTAGAGGGCCAGGCTGATTTTTTGCCCAAATTAAATGAAAATGCCCGAATCTGGATAACAACATTTTTAAAAATTAGCACTACTGTCAAACAAATGAAACACTACACATTTTTACATGTATATGGATTACACTACACATTTTTACATGTATATGGATTACACTACACATTTTTACATGTATATGGATTACACTACACATTTTTAAATGTATATCGATTACACTACACATTTTTACATGTATATGGATTACACTACACATTTTTACATGTATATGGATTACACTACACATTTTTAAATGTATATGGATTACACTACACATTTTTACATGTATATGGATTACACTACACATTTTTAAATGTATATGGATTACAATTAATAGTGTGGGTCTTAGAGGAAACCTGCTACATTTTTCCATTAGCAGGACAGGACAGCACATACAACATCCTTTGTTATACCAGTCATGGGGCACTGGTTGGGATGGGAAAAAACACAATGAGAGAAATGGTCCCCTGATGAGGTTCGACCTTACAACACAAGCACCTCAGGAGATCACTCTACCAACTGAGCTAAAGCCGCCACAATACAGAAAGAGAGGACAAAACATTATATACATTACTTAAGTAAAGTTGAAACAGTAGTTACCATAGTAACAAATGTTCACTTAATTACCAGGCTAACAGAAAAAGTGCTGCTTACCAAATGATTTAGTTTAATTTTATTGAAAATATGTATTCCATTCACACTGATGGTGCTTTCCACACTGCAGGGTCTGATTATCACAGTCTTCCCATCATTCTCAATTCTCGCGTGTTGTTTCTGTATTCTGAAACAGTAAACAAATGGCAAATGAAAGGAAAAGTGTATTTGTTGACTGACACCTCGGCACATTATAAACTGTATGTTCAATTATTCACTCCATATAAAAATCCCAGCATACAGAAATCTACAGATTTGTTTCAAACACCACCAACAGGGTTCTGGTTCTTGGTATAATACACATAAATTCATAATACACAGTATGATGTGTAACTGCATATTGTGAATCACTCATTCTGGTTTGTCTATTTGCAAAGAGGAGAGGGGATATTTATTTTGGGTAGTATAGAAATAGATATTATTAAACGAGTTTGTGTGTCATACTGATTTTTTGAAACGAGCGAGAGCAAGGGTAATACACGAATCCTGACACAAGTTTCGTACAATCAGTACGACACACACGCGAGTGTAATAATTTCTTTATTATCCATATTGTTATTTTTTTTTTACAAATAACAAGAACTGTGTCAAAATGTTTCAAACCTAACTAGAAGAAGATGGTGAAATGATGTCATTTTGGTCATGTTATGACGTCGCTTCCTAAAATTATGTCATAAGATGGTCACATGATTACTTGTTATTACACATGTGCTTCGTATGATTACTATTAACTCTTAACTCGGTTATGTTGAACCATGTGGATATTAAAAGAAAAAAAAGGATGGGAGACTCCTTCTAGCTAGTATATTTGCAAACAAAAGGTGACACATTTTGGATAGTATATTTCCAAAAATAGAGGGGAGACTCATTCTGAATAGTATATTTATAAAAAGGAGAGTGGAGACTCATTTTGTGTAACATATTTTGAAAAAGAAGAGGGCAGACTCATTCTGGTATATTTCTGAAAAGGAGAGGTGAAACTCATTCTGGCTAGTATATTTCTGGAAAGAAGAGGAAAAACTCATTCTTGATAGCATATTAGTAAAACGAAGAGAAGAAACTCATTCTTGATAGTATATTACTAAAACGAAGAGAAGAAACTCATTCTTGATAGTATATTACTAAAACGAAGAGAAGAAACTCATTCTTTATAGTATATTACTAAAACGAAGAGAAGAAACTCATTCTTGATAGTATATTATTAAAACAAAGAGAAGAAACTAATTCTTGATAGTATATTATTAAAACAAAGAGGAGAAACTCATTCTGGATTGTATATTTTAAAAATGAGGAGTGACTCATTCTGGCTAGTATATTTCCAAACAAGGAGGACTCATTCTTGATAGTATATTTCTGAAGTAAACCCTCCTCCCCCAATAAAAACCCATGTATATGTATTTTTCAATCAGATTCTTCACCTGCCTAACAAATAAACATTACATACCATATAGTTCACTTTAAACACTTTGTTTTAAAGAAACTATGTCTTACCCAAATCCTTTGATGCCTATTGTGACTTCAAAACTGCCAGGTTTTCCAATCAGTGATTGACCTATTGAAAAAACAAACAACAGTTTGGCTCACTATAACATTTATGAATGTACTGTGTTATTACTATGCAAAACTGTCTAACTACATTAAAATTTTGATCTTTTTTAAAGTTCATTTAGTTTATTGTGAAAACAAAAAACCCAACAACATTAAAGCAGTGACATTTCAGTGTGGCTCAAATGGGTTTTGTTTTTGTGTGCAGCACAGTGGTAAAATGCTCGCTTGGTGTGCAGTCAGTCTAGGATTAAATCCCTGTCAGTAGGCCCATTGGGCTATTTCTCATCCCAGCCACAGTACCATGTTTGGTATATCTAAGACTGTGGTATGTGCTGTCCTGTCTGTGGGATGGTGCTGATAAAAGATCCCTTGCTACTAATGGAAAAACAGGTTTCCTCTCTAAGACTATATGTCAAAATTATCAAATGTTTGACATCCAACAGCTGAGGATTAAAAAATCAATGTGCTCTATTGGTGTCATTAAACCAAAAAGTTTGTATCTTTTTATTGTTGTTTTTAGTGTTTGTGTACTTCAGGTAAGTGCTCTTCCAGCTCAGCTACATCCGGCCCCGAGTGAGAAGAAGGAAGAAGGAAATGTTTTATTTAACGACACACTCAACACATTTTATTGTTGTTTTTTGTGTTTGTGCACTTCAGGTAAGTGCTCTTCCAGCTCAGCTACATCCGGCCCCGAGTGAGAAGAAGGAAGAAGGAAATGTTTTATTTAACGACACACTCAACACATTTTATTGTTGTTTTTTGTGTTTGTGCACTTCAGGTAAGTGCTCTTCCAGCTCAGCTACATCCGGCCCCGAGTGAGAAGAAGGAAGAAGGAAATGTTTTATTTAACGACACACTCAACACATTTTATTGTTGTTTTTTGTGTTTGTGCACTTCAGGTAAGTGCTCTTCCAGCTCAGCTACATCCGGCCCCGAGTGAGAAGAAGGAAGAAGGAAATGTTTTATTTAACGACACACTCAACACATTTTATTGTTGTTTTTTGTGTTTGTGCACTTCAGGTAAGTGCTCTTCCAGCTCAGCTACATCCGGCCCCGAGTGAGAAGAAGGAAGAAGGAAATGTTTTATTTAACGACACACTCAACACATTTTATTGTTGTTTTTTGTGTTTGTGCACTTCAGGTAAGTGCTCTTCCAGCTCAGCTACATCCGGCCCCAAGTGAGAAGAAGGAAGAAGGAAATGTTTTATTTAACGACACACTCAACACATTTTATTGTTGTTTTTTGTGTTTGTGCACTTCAGGTAAGTGCTCTTCCAGCTCAGCTACATCCGGCCCCGAGTGAGAAGAAGGAAGAAGGAAATGTTTTATTTAACGACACACTCAACACATTTTATTGTTGTTTTTTGTGTTTGTGCACTTCAGGTAAGTGCTCTTCCAGCTCAGCTACATCCGGCCCCCGAGTGAGAAGAAGGAAGAAGGAAATGTTTTATTTAACGACACACTCAACACATTTTATTGTTGTTTTTTGTGTTTGTGCACTTCAGGTAAGTGCTCTTCCAGCTCAGCTACATCCGGCCCCGAGTGAGAAGAAGGAAGAAGGAAATGTTTTATTTAACGACACACTCAACACATTTTATTGTTGTTTTTTGTGTTTGTGCACTTCAGGTAAGTGCTCTTCCAGCTCAGCTACATCCGGCCCCGAGTGAGAAGAAGGAAGAAGGAAATGTTTTATTTAACGACACACTCAACACATTTTATTGTTGTTTTTTGTGTTTGTGCACTTCAGGTAAGTGCTCTTCCAGCTCAGCTACATCCGGCCCCGAGTGAGAAGAAGGAAGAAGGAAATGTTTTATTTAACGACACACTCAACACATTTTATTGTTGGTTATATGGCGTCGGATATATGGTTAAGGACCACACAGATATTGAGACAGGAAACCTGCTGTCGCCACTTCATGGGCTACTCTTTTCGATTAGCAGCAAGGGATCTTTTACATGCACCATTCCACACAGGGTATGTACCATCCTGTCTGTGGGATGGTGCATATAAAAGATCCCTTGCTACTAATGGAAACATGTAGTTGGTTTCCTCTCTAAGGTTATACTAGTATATCAAACATACTCACTCTGGGTTGAAACCAGCAATGGGATATGCACCCAGTACTTCCCAGCTTTATAAATTGATAGCCTAGCCATTGAGGTGGGTGACATATAACAGAAGAAAGGAATGTGTGCTTAACAACACCCCAGCACATTATAAACAATATGTATGGTTGATGGTCTCTAACAAATAATGATTTTGTCACTTAGTCTGCTTGCTACCATCACATAGGCTACATCTACTGAATAGCAGCAAGGCATCTTTTATATGCACTTTCCCACAGACATGACCACACATACCATAGATTTTGACATACAAGTCATGGGGTACTTGGTCTACTCAAGGAAAAATGCTTTACCAATGAGATAAATATATAATATCCCACCCCTACTGTAAAAAGAAAAGTATGGTTGTTTTGGGGGTTTAGTTTTTTTGGGTTTTTTTGGGGGGGAGGGGGGGGGGGGGGTTTCTGTTCTTTCTTCTTGTTTATACTGTATGAGACACTTTATCACTTTTGTCACTATTTATGCCCAACTTTTTGGCAGCCTCGTTCTGTCATTATCAAGAGATTGCAGTTCTCTATTATCTACATAGTATCCATCTTTACTCAGGAAAAGCTGTTAATCATAATAACTTTTCAAAAAGAAGCATCACCAGCATTACCTTTGTGGATGCAGTGTTTGATAACTCCAGTGAGCTGCGAGTCCTCGTTCACATTCAGGATGTAGGGCAGGTGATCCCAGTCATGTTGTCGGTTTGAACTGTTCCGGAACTCTTTCTCCCATTCCATTCTGAAGAAAATATAAATAATGGAAATCAATGTTTATTCAACACTAAACTATGGCAATTTGATGTCTAACATATAGTTCTTTTGACATTTGATTAAGACAGAAAGAAAGAACTACCACCATAGGCTTGTCCTACCATGTTCCCATAATGTAATTGTCATGGAGTAATGGCTAGGAAATGAAAATGCTCAACTCCATTGAGGGAGATTAAGTGAAACAAAGAGTAGATATTATAGTTTATTACACATCAGTGTAAGATATTGCTCATGTCATAACAATCACTCAATATCTAACTAGTGTAATATTGGCATGATGTAGATCACTTGCTGACCCAATTCGTAGAAAAATAACATGTAGTAGATCTCGACATCTGCTTACTTTTGCATTGCAGCTTGTTTACAGTTGGTTTGTAGTAAATAAAATACTAAACTAGCTTGCTTGTCATACCATTTTTATGAAACACATGAACAGTGTTGGTATCTGACAAGCAAAAGCAAGTTCACTCATTTCATAAAAATGGTATGACAGGCATGCTCATTTTGTATTCTATATGTCTGACATTGCATTTAGCAAACAAAAACCCTATGGTTTATATCTGATAAGTAAATATACAAAAAAAAAGACAAAATAAAATCTCTAAAATTAAACATTTAGGGTTGAGTTTACAAAATCTGTTTCTGTTTTAAATACAGGTAAATTTACAAATCCTTTTTCTGTCTTATACATGTAACTAGGTATAGTTACAATGATTAAACACATGTGTTTAAGAAAAATAGGCTTAATAAATTAGAGATTTATTAATATTTTTCAATCAATACCATCCATGAGGGATATACAGGGCCCTTTACAAAATATGCTTGATATGCTGATTGTCCTTAATAGACATGTGGTTGTTTTACCCAATGCCCTTTATAAACAGATGGCTGTTAGACATTAGCCCTTTACAACAGGTGGTTGCTCTACACAATGTCCCAAATAGCCAGTTGAACTACAAAAATAGAAAATGCACATGTATGTCACTTATATTTTTAAAAATCGAAGATATGTTTTCTCCATAATCTGGTTAAAATCCTCACTAATCCATGAGTTCTTCACAGTAATATTTGTATACCTCGCTTCTTCCAGCCTTTGCTCCCAGGTCTTTTCCATTTCCAGCATCCTTTTCTTATTCTCTTCCAACATTCTCTCTGCCAGCTCACGATCTGACAAAGTAATGCAAAACATACATGTACATGTATATTAAAAATAGAACTAGATAATTACTCAAATAACAAGAAGAACAGTCAAATCTTTAATGAACAGTTTTTGACAAATTGGACATTCTAAATGGCAAATTGTGAATTAAAATCATTCTTGATATCCAATGAGCTCTGTTTTATACAAGACTAGATGTGTTAAGCCAAATGAAATAGGAAGGATGTGCAAACCAGGCCACTGGCAGAGACCGGGCTTTGGATAGATATGCCTGGGCCCAATTTCACAAAACATCGTAAGCCTAGTTTTGCATGTAAATGTAAATCTACGACTAAACCACAGTTTGTATTACTATTATAGTTCAATTAATATAGTTAGAAGAACACATATTTCATTTTCTTTTGTTTTTAAAATACTCCAGCTTCCGTAATGATGAGTCGCTCCCCATCCTCACCACCCACCCCCAACCTACCCTGATTCCTAGTTCCTTCTCCTTCAGCCAGACTCTTGGTTCCCTGTGATCCCTGTAACATTTTGAGCAGACGCCACGTTCTCCTCCTTCAGTTCACAGATCAGTCGCTCACCATCCCCACCACCCACCCCTACCCCACCCTGATTCCTAGTTCCTAAGGGCTGAGACTGAATTACCTTCTCCTTCAGCCAGACTCTTGATTCCCTGTGATCCCTGTATCATTTTGAGCAGACGCGCATTCTCTTCCTTCAGTTCGCGGATCAGTCGCTCTGTCGGGCTCTCGTTTATCACGGCCTTGTTCTGGATTTTCTTTGCTCTGGTAAACACAACACAAAATTACTGACATCATCACAGATTAAAATAAATATAAACATATTTGGGTTTTTTAATTGGTTTTTGTTTGTTTGTTGTTGTTTTTGTTGATTTTTATTTATTTTTTTATTTTTTTATTTTATTATTATTGCCTTAAGGCCACCGCAGACATTTGCAACTTTGTCGCATGCAACTGAAATTGCAAGCAAAGCAACTTTTTTTCTCGTTGCACTGATCCGCACACACATGCGACAACCAGCAATTTTAGTCTGACAGTGATCACGTGACAGTCAAAATGGCGATTTTTTCCCGTATTTGTTTCGATGATGGTCATCGAGATATGTTCTACAAAATATTTGTTATGACGTAGAAGACTGAATTTACGTAAAGTTGCACTGAATTCATCCCACACGCTTTTTGGTCCTTTAGGATATAACCACACAATTTGTGTAGAAAACCTGTATAAACATACCTGGTATTCCATGTGCAGATTCCATCTCTGCAAGACACATCTCCCTTTTAGCCCTATTGCTATATTCAGGGGATATTGTGTCAAAAAGATATGGCATTGTCTGCCACATCACCACTAATTCATCGTCTTTTTCTGTAGACCACATGCTACTGGAGGCTGCCATTTTGAGTCATGTGATCACTATCTATCCGTTCATTGGCAGTTTAAATTATTACGTCAACGTTTTGTTGCATGGAAGGCGCACACGTTTGCGACAGCGTGCAATTTGATGCAATTACATGCAATAAAATCAAACATGTTTAATCGGAGCAATTTCAGTTGCATGCAACAAAAATTGCATCGCAGGCTAGCGCACACGATGCAACGACGTACGATTTTTGTTGCATGCAACAAAAATTGCACCTTGTTGCAAAGGTCTGCGGTGGCCTTAAGATGATTGGCAGTGTCATGCTCATATGAAGAAAGTCATTTAAAATTCTTGTAAATAAATAAAAGACATTAAGAACTGTTCCAGAATTGATCACATGGAGGGAGTAGGAGGAAATTGTTTTGCATACCCATCGCCAATAAAATAACATTTTATTTAAACCAAGTAATGCTAGTGTCAGACTACCAGCTGCCATGACAAAGTTGGCCAAGTTTCTGCTCTCATGACTTCTATGACTGTCCATTTGCTAGTCTGAGCACTCTTACAACTTGATTTTCATTGTATATGACTTCTACAACTGATTAGTTGTCAATCTGAGTGCACCCATAGTAAGTTAGTAGTTGGGGAATTACAATACAACCGTCGAGTTGGCCAGCTTCGGCATGACAGTTGACAGTCTGAAGCCTAGCACTAAATAACCATATTTTGAAAATGTGCCGAAGTGTCATAAAACAAACATTCCTTTCCTTCGTTTCTGTTATCTAATCAAGCAAATCAAATTTTAAAGAGAGAATCTAAGTTCAGAAAGATTTCTTGACAGAATCACAAGGTAGTGTTATATGCATTATGTGTTTTATGCATGCTGAAGTGTTTAACATTTCATGTACAGTTCCATTGACAATTTACCTGTCGGCATATCTGAGAGTTGACAATGTTTCATCATAGTTCATGTCAGCCGGGCTCAGAGCAGCTATCTAGCAGAAAGAAAAAAGGAAACACTTAAAAGACGTATAGTATATTTGTAACATCATCTTTAAAGCATTCCACTTTGTATAGGTTTTCTTTCTCACTTTCTAGATCATATACAGTAAAAAAAAGTTTGTTTTATTTAACGACGCCACTAGAGCACATTGATTTTTTATTTTATCATCGGCTATTGGACGTCAAACATATGGTCATTCTGACACTGTTTTTAGAGGAAACCCGCTGTCGCCACATAGGCTACTCTTTTACGACAGGCAGCAAGGGATCTTTTATTTGCGCTTCCCACAGGCAGAATAGCACAAACCATGGCCTTTGTTGAACCAGTTATGGATCACTGGTCAGTGCAAGTGGTTTACACCTACCCATTGAGCCTTGTGGAGCACTCACTCAGGGTTTGGAGTCGGTATCTGGATTAAAAATCCCATGCCTCGACTGGGATCCGAACCCAGTACCTACCAGCATGTAGGGTTTTTAAACAATCACTCTTTTTCCACAGCTTGAACTGACACCAATGGTGAATGGGGTGGGATGTAGCACAGTGGTAAAGCGCTAGCTCAATGCGTGGTCAGTCTGGGACCGATCACCATTGGTGGGCCCATTGGGCTATTTCTTGTTCCAGCCAGTGCACAATGACTGACGACTGCCATATCAAAGGCCATGGCATGTGCTATCCTGTCTATGGGATGGTGCATATAAAAGATCCCATGCTGCTAATCGAAAAAAGTAGCCCATGAAGTGGTGACAGTGGGTTTCCTCCCTCAATATCTGTGTGGTCCTTAACCATATGTCTGAGGCCATATAACCATAAATAAAATGTGTTGAGTGCGTTGTTAAATAAAACATTTCTTTCCTTCCAATGGCATTTGTTGTATCTGTGATATGAATTGCCATAGATCATGGGTTTTACCGACGGCAATGTTTTGTCATCGTAGGTGAGCATTTTGCCTACCGCTAAAAACATTTAAATAGACTGAGGTGACAAATTCATAAATTTGAGTCCTACTTTCCTTTATATAGCACCTCCAAGAACAAACTGTTTATTCTCTTGCAAATCAGTCTTTTAAAGTTGGTGATAACTATACGGTAATATCAGTCTATATTTTCTTTCACCACGGTTCATCAAGATAATTTTTTACTGTATTTAAATAAGAATATAGCCACTCATTAATACTATAGCTAATATATTTCACTGGACTAATATGCAAATATTAATCTGAAATGTGATTAATCTGTTTTGTTTATATTTATCTATACAACTTTAACTTTTTTTGCAAATGACAGAGTCAATATGCCAAGCTCATAATTGTGTCCAGTGTACTTTTTAGGGGGAGGCAGGGTAGTGATAAAACTTTCAAAAAGTGTACATGGATGTGCCTTAGGAAAAACTGGGACCCATGGCAATGACACATGTTAAGAGCTCTTTAGGTATTTTTATTATTTTTGTATGTTATGATACTACTATGGCACACTGGACAGAGCCCCGGCCCTGTGCTTATAAAACTTTACTGTCTACACTCAAATCTCAAATGATGTAACATACTTATATACTGGTGGAAAGAAATAAGAGATCACACCGACACTAACAGGAGATAGTGACTGCAACCAAAACTCTCATCCACAGTGTCAAGAAGTTAACCCACTAACGGACATTGAATATCACATTACTGCCATTCAGTCCAAAAATACATCTTTGAACTTGATACAAACATTACGACACTAATAGTGACTGAAATTTGGTCTACAGCAAGAACTGTACTCTTATTTCTTTCTCTCAGTATATAACTTATATAGTGATGCCATGGTGTTAAGAATCTCAGACTCTGTTAGTGTCTTCAGACTAGACTGTAAACCTTTTATAAACACCGAGCTGAATATATATGTGAGTATTTGTGGCACAACTCACCATGATGGTTCTGCTGTTTCCTCCAAGAGCAGACTGTAGAAGTTTGGTGAGAACCGAGTCTCTGTAGGGAACCAGGACTTTCTTCTTACCCATAGCAACATCGGCCAGGGCACTGTAATATCAGGTTAAACATCTCACATAGATGGATGGATAGAGGGATGGATAGAAGGTGGGTTGATGGGTGGGTAGGTGTGGATGGATGGATAGATGGATGAATGGATAGATGAATGGGTGGATGGGTAGGTGTGGATGGATGGGTGGATTGGTTTTGGGTGGATAGATGGATAGATAGATGGATGGATGGGTGGGTTGGTGGGGATGGATAAATGGGTGGACGAGTAGGTGTAGATGGAAGGATAGATGGATAGATGGACAGATGGATGGATGGGTGGGTGGGTGGTGATGGATGGGTGGATGGTAATTGATGGATGGATGGATGGATGGATGGATGGATGGATGGATGGATGGATGGATGGATGGATGGATGGATGGATGGATGGGTGGGTGGGTGGGTGGGTGGGTGGTGATGGATAGGTGGATGGTAATTGATGGATGGATGGATTGATGGATGGATGGATGGGTGGGTGGGTGGTAATTGATGGATAGATGGATGGATGGATGTGTGTGTGTGTAAATGTGTGGATGTGTGGGGTGGGTGGTTAGGTGGGGATAAATGGATGGATGCCTTTATGCATTGATTAATGAACCATGTGACTGCCTTCACAAAATTTCTCTTTCCATGTTTATTTACAAACATTCTTAGACTAATAAAAGTTGTTTTAAACAACTACCGTAGGTCAGGAACTTACATTCCAGAATTATAACTCCACACTGCATATTGTGACATCTGAACGTGTGTTATCTTGTGTGTTATCTGGTGCATGTGGACCTACCTGATAACATTGCCTAGTGTAGACAAACTCTGATTGATGGCCGACCCCTCCTTAAGCCGATCTCCGGTCGCCCCCGTGGAATTGGCACGCTCGCTTCCAGCTAAATCCACCAAATTAATTTCAGAACTCTTTGTCGTGCTTTCACCAGATTTGTTTATAAAAATCTGCAGTAAAAATAAAAATATTTGGTCACGTTTTTCACCAAAATAAAGCAGGATTTATAGCCTAAAAGTGATTGAAAGAATTAGCAATACCGCAGCACAAGCAAAAATATTGGTTATTGAATTCTTTAAAAAAAAACAGAAACAAGATCTCAGGCCATTTTTAAACCATGTTATTTGCCATCTAGCACATGGCTAGTTTGATGTTGGAAACCTGCTGACATCACCTAGTTATAATTCTAATGAATTCATTCAATTTATTTTTTGCTTATTATATTTATTTAAGGTTCAAGTACAACTCTGTGGCACACATATCAGCTATCTGGGCTGTTTATCCACAACATGGGTACATAGTTTGTTTTTAGTGAGATAGAAGTCAGCTTACTGGCTTTACACCTTCCCATTGAGCCATTAAAACTCAAATCTGAGTGGGAGCGGTTTCCAGGATATGAACTCAGTATCTATCAGCCTTAAGTCTGAAGACTAAACCACCACATCACCAAGGCTGGTCCTGCTGAATGCCAGCAAGTGGCCTTTTACATGCTCTTTCCCATAGGACTGTACATACACTGTGCTGTGTTAGGAATGGATGCAGGATTTTTATTTAGGTACCGTAGGTGTGCAACTTTGAAAAAACTAATTCGTAAGTACATTAACACAGGTGCAGATTCAGGGGTTTGTGAAAGGGTCGGGGTGGGTGGGTGGGTGCGCCCGACTTGGTAAGAGATGTTTGAATAGGCTTTTGTTTGATTTTTTTTTTGATGTCGGCATTGTATATAATTATAATTGTTCACCAGCAACATCCAGCAAATCTAACAATATATCCTCCATACTGCCACCAAAAAACTAAATTCCATATCAAAAACTGAATTTTGAGGGCAATTCAAAAGTTTGTGAAGTACCCCCATCAGCAAGCCACACCCCACTCCATTTCCAGTTTAGATCCATACATGGTACTACAGGTTAAGAAATAGACTGAAAGAGTACCACACCTGCATGTTAATGTGTTACTGACCTGTTCAAATTTGATTGTAATAACCATGTGAGAGCGACTGCTTGTCGCGTTCATGTTGGTGGAAGCTGTCGTTCTGTTGTACGTTCCTTGCTCCATCAGCTTTTCAATGGCACTGTAGTTCTTCACGGGCACTAGCTGCAAAATTATTTTTAAAAGGTTTGATTTGTTTAGTGATACCACTAGAGCACATTGATTTATTGATCATCGGTTATTGGATGTCAATTATGTGGTAATTGTTGACCCAATGTCTTAGCCGAGCACTTTATAAGCAGTAAGAGTAAAAATTACCCTACCAGAGTTTAAGAGTGCAATATGTTATTGATCAAATCACCAAATGTGAAGTAAAGTTGAATTTAGAGAATATATTTCATTATTAAATCATCAAAATCTAATTCAAACATAATATAAAAACAATTCTTCAAAGAGCCTTAATTTTTTTTCTAATTTTTTTTTTTAATTGAAACATGAATTTGGCTACAGATTTCCCAAGAAACTTCACCAAATAGCTAATGATCTTTGAGGTTCAGATTACACCCCAGTTTGGTTTAAAGATCTTCAACAAATGAATTTTAAAACTAGAAGAAGCAATATATTGTTATTTTTCTGAATTCTTCCGTATGTTTAAAAATGTGCAGGTTTTTCAATACAAATATATTAAATTTAATTTTTAAAGACATCAAATAATGAATTTTAAAACTACATGTATATTGCTTCATTTTGCCATTAACAGCAAGGGATCTTTATAAGCACTTTGCAAAAGACATACAATACCATACCAGCTGTGGTGCATTGGTTGGGACGATAAAAGACCCAATCAGAGAATAGGTCCACTGAGGGGATTTGATCCTGTGATCCAAGCATCTCAGGTGGGCACTTTACCAACTGAGATAGATTGTCACCCTAAACAGAAGATCCTCTCTCAGAAGACCTTTCCTAGCAGCCCACACTTAATCTGAAGAATCAGTACTATTAAAACACAATTTCACAAAACATCATAAGCCTAGTTTTGCACGTAAATGTAAATCTATGACTAAACCACAGTTCTTGTTATTAGTAACAATAAACCAAATATAGTTTAAAATACACATATTTCATTTTCTTTTGTCAGTAAAATGCTTCATCTTCTGTAATGATGTCATTTTCTGCATGAAATAAATTCCAAACACATGTAAACATATGACTGGTATAACTGCTAGTCACAGACGTAAATTTACGATGTTTTGTGAAATTGGCTCCAGATGTTTATTCATAAAATCGATAGTCTATGTAATAAACAGAAACAAAAAGGACATGCAGCATATGTAATATTTACAACCATACCTTGAGACCTTCAACATAAAATCCACTTTTAGGATTTTGTCGCACTTTAAGGCCGCCAGCTTTCTGCTTGGTCTTGGATAAAAGATCTCGGACTTGTTCATTGTAGATTTCCAACATGCTGAATGATACCTACAGAATGAAAACATTCACCATATCAGAAATGAAATTAGTCTCAAAAACATAAAAATTAACAATAATGGATTCATCTAAGCATGTGTACATATGTAATACATCTTGATAAATACCTGGAGACATTTATAAAACAAAAATCACAATGCTGATATGATTAGATAAGGAATGTTGGTTTTAAAAAATAAAAATAGAGCATGCTATAACGTTAGAATATATACTCTTCAAAAAAAAGTATGGGAACCTTAAATATTAATGTTAATAGCAACTATTAGACCGAACATACATTTTGACCACAGAAATCCTAGTAAAGAATGTTCAGGTCTGTTTATCAACACACCGAAACACATTCCAAAGTTTGCATGTACATCACGTAGTTGCCCCATACACGTGCGTGGGGTGTCATTCTCGATTTTGATAATTTCCAGGAAAGTCAATTAATCACTGTGGAACATTATTTCTGTCAATCTTTTTAATTCTGTTGATCATACAGTTGTTATTGTTTTGGTTTTAGTCATTTTTATTGTTTGAATTTGCGATTTACTGATAAAAAATGTCAACTTTCAAATTTCACTTCTGACCCCAATCGTCCTTCAAGATCTTTGGTGCTCATAAAACCTACTATAATACTGAACTACCAGTTGTAATGTTTGCCCAATTAATTCACTGTTATTATATAACCATTCCCCACAGCTAATATACCTTACAAGTTTGGCAATTGTAAACTCTTGAGTTCCCCTACTTTTTTGAAGAGTATATTATAGTTCCAAGTAATTAGGATATATGTCTGTATGTAGTATCTAAAATGGAATGAATTATATAAAGAATACTAAATGAGTTACCAATTATCATCAAGTTTATGTTACCAGTATAGTATCAAATGAGCAAAATCAAACTGTATATGTTTTTAAACGGAGTTGTAAGCTAAACTGAGGATAAATGTATACAATCTGAGACTTGCCGAGTATTTTTACACTTTTATCAACGAAAAAAAAGTAAAGTTTGTTTTATTTAACGACGCCACTAGAGCACATTGACTTTTTTTATCTTATCATCGGCTATTGTACGTCAAACATATGGTCATTCTGACACTGTTTTTTAGAGGAAATCTGCTGTTGCCACATAGGCTACTCTTATACGACAGGCAGCAAGGGATCTTTTATTTGCGCTTCCCACAGGCAGGATAGCATAAACCATGGCCTTTGTTGAACCAGTTATGGATCACTGGTCAGTGCAAGTGGTTTACACCTACCCAGGGTTCACACTGGAATTTCTTTAGTTTAGCCAATTTTCAGAAATGTAGAGTATTTCCTTGATCATCATTAAAATGTGGCTATTTTATTAGCCAAAGTCTAAATTTTGTAGCCATTTTGTGTAAAAATTAGCAATTGGCTAATATAGCAATGTAGAGGGTGAGCTCTGCCTACAGTACTCACTGAGCCTTGCGGAGCACTCACTCAATGTTCGGAGTCGGTATCGGGATTAAAATTCCCATGCCTCGACTGGGATCTGAACCCAATACCTATCAGCCTGTAGACCGATGGCCTAACCACGATGCCACCGAGGTTGTTTTTTTGATCAACGAGTGCTGATAAATTATGATACCACAAGACATGAGGGGGGTATTTTTTTTATCATCCATTATCATTCTTTTCATTTTAATTAGAATGCAGTGATTAAAATTTGACCAATCACAGGAGATATCGCAAATTATAGTGCCTGAGATATCTCCTACAAAAGCCTTTAATAGATGATAAACTGTATCTAATGGATATGAGTGCAGTACAAATGGATTCCATTTCCTACATTTTCTACACGCACACAAACCACCACAAAAAACAACAACAAAAACACCAAAGAAAACAAAAACAATCGGGTCAAAAAGAACAAAAAATAAAACTACTTACAGTGTTTATGCTTGCTGATAACTTATATGCCACAGAGCAGTCAGTTTCAGTTTTACATATACACCACAGAGCAATTGTTCTTATGCTAATTTCATTGATTGGTATGGCTGTGGTGACCAGGTAATCACTACGACACGGACAATCAGATGTCATCAAATAGATAATCCTCTGTGTTATATTCTACCTCAAGGTGTTCATAGAGTCTGTTTATTTTATGGTCATTATTTTAATAAGGTAGACTAATGGCATAGGTAAAGTGAGGCCATAGAAGCCATGCCCCCCCCCCCACCCCCCCCCCCCCCCCCCCAACCATATATTTTCCCAATCCACCTTCTGCACTGGCCTGTCTTATAATCAAAATAGGTCTTTACTGAATTGGGGATTTGTTTAGGTGCCCCCACCCCCAAAATAAGATCATGGCTACACCACTGAAGTAGACACCCCGATGTGCAGTCATTCTGGGATCGATCCCTATCAGTGGGCCCATTGGACTATTTCTTGCTCCAGCCAGTGCACCACAAATGGTATATCAAAAGCTGTGGTATGTGTTATCCTGTCTGTGGGATGGTACATATAAAAAATCCTTTGCTGCTAATCAAAAAGAGTAGCCCATGTAGTGGTGCCAGCAGGTTTCCTCTCTCAATATATGCCCGACACCATATAACTGTAAATAAAATGTGTTGAGTGCATTGTTAAATAAAACATTTCCTTCCTTCCTTCCTTCCTTCCTTCCTTCATAAACACCCCGTACTGTTGAACTAATGTACATGCTTTAATCATGACCTTTGTTGTATCTCTGAAAGTCTATGTAATGAGCACAGCTACCCCAAAACAGCAAACTCAGTTACTTACATATTATTATTATTAAATATACTCTTCAAAAAAAGTAGGGGAACCTGAAATATTAATGTTAATATCAACTATTAGACCGAACATACATTTTGACCACAGACATCCTAGTCAAGAATGTTCAGGTCTGGTTATCAACACACCGAAACGCATTCCATTGTTTGCAAATGCATCACGCAGTTGCTCCGTACACGTGTGTGGGGTGTTTTTAGTCATTTTTATTGTTTGAATTTGCAATTTACTGATAAAAAAATGTCAACTTTCAAATTTCACTTCTGACCCCAATCGTCCTTCAAGATCTTTGGTGGTCATAAAACCTACTGTAATACTGAACTACCAGTTGTAATGTTTGCCCAATTAATTCACTATTATCATATAACCATTCACCACAGCTAATATACCTTACAATTTTGGTAATTGTAAATTCTTATTAAAGTTTCCCTACTTTTTTTGAAGAGTATATATAGGTAATCATAGTACTACCACTCAGGTTTGCTGTTTGGGGATACCTGTGGTAATAAGTAAAATAAATACAGAGAGCCTGACTCAGCACTGAGCTAATACAGTGTTAGGTACACACTCCTCAGGCCCATAGTCAGGCTGAATCAAGGGGTGGGCTGTTTTTGGAAGGAAGGAAATGTTTTATTTAATGACACACTCAATTCATTTTATTTATGGTTATATGGCGTCAAACATATGGTTAAGGACCACACAGATATTGAGAGAGGAAAACCGCTGTCGCCACTTCATGGGCTACTCTTTTCGATTAGCAGCAAGGGATCTTTTATATGCACCATCCCACAGACAGGATAATACATACCACGGCCTATGTTACACCAGTTGTGGATCACTGACTGGAATGAGAAGCAGCCCAATGGGTCCACCAACGGAGATCGATCCCAGACCGGCTGCGCATCAAGCAAATGCTTTACCACTGGGCTACGTCCCGCCCTGGCTGTTTTTGGAAGGAAGGAGGGAAAACTCTATTAACATGCTGATATCCATTGAACGTTGAGGCACGCTATTTGTGTCTTAAAGTGGACCTTTTAAATCACAATCTAAGGCATGACATTTAGGTTTCAGCCTCCAGTATCTGAAGTGAGAGGCATTTAAGCTATTGGGTGTGCAGGGCACAACTGAAATTTTTATTTTTGGTTGTCAAAAAGAAAGAAAGTACATTTTGTTGTCTTAAAGTGGGAGGTGGGGGTGGGTGGGGGTGGGTGGGGGCAAATGTCCAGCCAGTCCTTCAGTTTCCTACAATTTAAAATCATTGAAATAAAAACCTCAGTTATTTTAACAGAATATGGAACTTTTAATTCCATCTATTACCTTGTAAATGCATCCATTACATATATGCACATGATATGTTCAGTATATTTTTTATTTAACCAACACACATGGTATGACATTAGGATTAAGAGATTATTCATTGCCATATTAAGTTTCAGGGGTGAGTTGATTTACACCTCCTCCCCCCCCCCCCCCCACCCCTGACTTCCCTTTGGCTACAGGCCTGTTATTAGGTATTAAAATACAGAGCTGGCCTGTCCTTCACAATCAAATATTTGCTTTCTTTTTAGCGCAAACAAACGTATGTCAATAATGTAAACAATGTTAGTCATTTAGTAAAAACTACAAATGGCTCTTCAGCATGCAAACCCCGGTGTTATTACACACACAGCAGCATGCAATATGTCAATAAAATCACAATTCACCCAGTTAGATTGTTTGTATTAGTATATTAATGCACTAAACAGGCTTCACAAGTACACAGTTTTGCAATATCATGCTGTTACATAGTTGATACAAGAATTATTTATTAAAGTACCACAGACATTATTTTTAAACCAATAAATGCCAGTAATTAAACATATATACAAACACATGTATTAAATTGGGACCAGTTCAAAATTGTATAACCAAATAAAAAAAGAAAGGAATATTTGTTTACTGCCACCAATATAAATACTGGATTATACATTTTTAAGCAGTTGTTAATTAACACATATTCAACTTCATTCACACATTTAAAGGGACATTCCTGAGTTTGGGGCAATTGTTAAGATGATGTTGACTAACAGATACTTTTTAAAGGGACATTCCTGAGTTTGCTGCTTTGTAAGATGTTTCTGACTAATAAAATATTTCTACGATTAAACTTGCAAATTAAATATGTTTTCTTGTTTAGAATATCAGTGTCTGTATATTCAATGTGTTTCTGGTCATCTTAATATTTGTAAGAAGTCCAAACTGGATTTTGTCTTCAAATAATTTCAAATAATAAAACAATATTTTAGGAAATAAAATGAAATTTAATCTAGTACAAATATTAGAATGATCATAAACATGTTTAATATACAGCCACCAAATAATTAAAAGCTTTGTAGGAGATATCGCTAGCACTATAATTTGCGATATCTCCTGTGATATTCTCCTAGGAGATATTGCTTCTTATAATCTTGATTGGTGAAATTTTAATCCCTCCATTGTAATTAGTCAGCTATCAATAGTGTCATGGACTTACGATATTGATGAACACTATTTTTTCTGTGAAATAATATGTTGAAGGTTTGTGTGCTGTTTCTCTTGATAATGTGTGAGTTGTGTATTATTGTGCCTGCTAACATTTCATAGGTTTTCAATAACTGTTTACAACTGTCACAAATGAAAAGAATGATAATGGATGATAAAATGAATATCCACCCACCCCCTTCGTGGCTTGTGATATCACAATTTATTAGCACTTGTTGATGAAAGTATAAAATTCCTCAGCAAGCCTCGGATTTTATACTTTTATCAACTCGTGCTGAAAATTATATCACTAGACACTCAGGGAATATCCTCTATATATATTCTATATATTTTTTTGCATAAGATATTAGTGGTTGTGTATTACATATGTTTCTCATTGTCCTACTGTTTGTATGTGGTTACACTTCATTTTATTTCCTAATATTTAGTTTTCATATGTACGAAATTATTGGGATACCAATTCCAGTTTTGGATACTTTAAACTATTAGAATGATTAGAGACACATTGAATACACACACACACTGATATTCTAAACAAGAAAATATATTTAAGATGTATTTTTAGTTGTTAAAAGATATTATTAGTCGCAAACATCTTACAATGCAGCAAACTTGGAATAGGCCCTTTAAACTAACTTCCATGATTATACCAATATCCAATTAATATTCAGGACGGTTTTCTCTGTGATTCGTTTTGACGTTGTGTGGGTGCTGTGCAGGAATGGAACAAGGAAATACAGAGTGGCCGTTAGATACCATTTATCACACATAGAGTTGTGAGCGAAAGAAATTTGGACACATTTTTAAACAATGAGATGTAAGATAAATGGTATCTAACGGACAAGAATGTAGTATTCTATTTCTTATATATCCTCAAAAAACAGATTTGAAATACATTTAAACATCTGTTCTAACTAAAACCTATTTACAGCCCTAGCACTTGTAATTATAGTATGTGCTACAGACAAGTTAATTTCAAGTTAAATTATATGATTTGATAGATTTCGATTGTACTTTAAAAAAAAAAATTCATAGGTCACCTGGGGCCTAATTCACTAAACTCTTGCAACTTTGCAATCTCGCGGTGCAATGCTAAAAGACTTGCAAAGAGGATTCTTTGTTGTCTAGCAGAGCATAAGAGAGCTTTGTGATTTAGGCCCCTGGTCATTACCTTGGAGCAGCCAGTCAAATATCTTTAAATTGTTATCACATGTATATGTGTTATTAGTATGTGTTATCAAAAATAACGAATGATGTTCTCACCAACAGGTGTGTAAGATAACAGATGTAGATTGTGTCGCTCATATGGAAACATTGCTGTTGATAGCCATAGAAATTAGAATTGATTTTTGATGTGTCTGTTTTTCTTGTTTTGTGTCTGCAACTGCACCAACACCACGCCTAACTCTGAATATATGGGAAACATGCCTCATGCACACTGTACTGGACACAAACCTCCAATATCTGGGCCGTCTATCCAGGACAGAGGTTAGAGAGTAAAGGGACATTCCTGAGTTTGCTGCAATTTTTAAGATGTTATCGACTAACAGAGACTTTTTAAATGATTGTAATTACATATCAAATATATGTTTCTGCATAAAATATTAGTGGCTGTATATTAAACCTGTTTCTGATTGTTCTAATATTTGTACTAGGTTAAATTTCATTTTATTTCCTAAAAATAATTTTTTCATACGTACGAAATTATTTGAAGACAAAATCCAGTTTGAGCTTCTTACAAATATTGAGATGACCAGAAACACATTGAATATACAGACACTGATATTCTAAACAAGAAAATATATTTAATATGTAAGTTTAATCGTAGAAATATTTTATTAGTCGGAAACATCTTACAATGCAGCAAACACAGGAATGTCCCTTTAATGATTATTAGAGTTAGATATTATTTTGTTTAATGACATCGCTACAGCACATTGATTAAAGAATCATTGACTACTGAATGTCAAACATTTGATAATTTTGGTTTATGGTCTTCAGAGAAAACCTATTACATTTACTTTCCATTTGCAGCAAGTGATCTTTTATATGCACTTTCCAAACAGATTAGAGAGCATGTATCAAGGTCTATGATATATGTTAGTGATGAGGCCTGAAAATATATGTATTTAGAGATCTGAAAATACATGTATTTAGGGGCCTGAAAATACATGTATTTAGGGGCATGAAAATACATGTATTTAAGGGCCTGAACATGATGCGGGGGATGGGAGAGTTTTGAATTTCAGGTTTTAAAATACAGCATTACAAGTCTTCTGAACAGAGTAACATGGGAAAGTTGGGACCTTGTAGCTCTCTTGTTCTGCAACCAAACGACACACAGCTCCTCAGGCTATGCCAGGCTGATAGGTTGGGGGGGAGGGGGGGGTACTTTTTTTCCTACTCTGTATACGGTAAAAGTATGGCGTGTGACTCCACCCCCACCCACTATGGAGGTTCTCCTCTCTAGATATCATTCATATCTACCTGTAAAGCCAAATCCTGATGACATGAAAGTTAAAAACTTGAAATCAAGGATTTTGTATAAGGTATGTAATCTTTGATATGACTATCATAAAAATCATACCAGGGCCTAGTCTGTTTACACGAATATATAATATATATCATAGTTCTGTCATTATATTAAGTTAAAGTCACTGACCCTAGTGCCTGAGATACACAACTTTTCTGTTTCATATAACATGCATTTTGAGCAGCTACAATTTGTACAAAAATCAGAACACACAGAAATACATTGAATTTGCCTAAATCAGTAACTTAAGCTGAAATTGTAAGTAATGTGACTTATAATAGTTTTGAAAAGCTGTAAAAACTGAAAATATCTTAAACTACTTAACAACAGGGGTCAGTGCCTTTAATGTGTGTGTGTGGCTTTAAATTTCTTGGCTGACTACACACCAGTAAGTACACAGCCCTGAGAGTTCAATAAACATATCAAATAATAGACCTTTAATTGTCGTTCAAATATCCCAGCTTGGTATCAGTTTCAACATTCAACAATACAAAAGCACTACAGTAGTTCTTACAAGGTTGTCTAAACATCTATAGTTCATTTTTTTTCAAGACATCTATTGTCCCACATTAAGTGTCAATGTAATAAATAATAGACTGAAATATTTATCTTGATGAACTAAAAAACCCACCAGAATTGAGTGTATTGAGAGGATGGGAAGTTATTTGTTTTGTATACCTACCACCCTTAAAAAACATTATTTCAGTGAGCCTAGAATACACAGAGAAAAGGTGTGCAGCAGACCCAGTCAGCATAAACATATAACTTCAGTGCCTCCTGAACCCCTCATGTGATCAATTTTGGAACAGCCCATAGTATACAGAGGTAGATCTAAGAGGGGTGAGGTGGGGTGGGGGACCAGGGGACCTGCCCTCCAAATTATGACATATATTCTCAAGTGCCTCTTTTTTCTCTTTTTTCACATTTTTTAATACAATTTTCATTAAGTTGCCCTTTTCATGAGTAAGACCATGTGCCCCTTTTCCCTTAGCCCCCCCCCTCCCCCCTCCCCCCCCCCCACCAATATTTCCTGGATCCATCCCTGGTAATGTACTATCTGTAGCCATACATGTAATTGTTAAAATGTCTGAATATGATATCATTTATATTATAATATATTTAAGGATTATCTTCTTTCAAGTTCATTGGGGTATGAAACAAAACAAAAGGCATGTGTGTACTGGCAAAACCATTCACATAAAGTTTTCAGTGCTTCTTTTTTTCTGTTCATACCCAGATCAGAGGCGGATCTAGGGGGCCCCAGATGACCGACCCCCCCCCCCCCCCTAAATTTTGTGACAGTTATAATTTTATTATATATTTTTTTCATTCCTCTCCAAACCTTCCCCAAAGTTCCCTTGGCATTCCGCCTTATGTCATTGGGGACCCCATAATGGATTTTCTGGATCCACCACTGCAGATGAACATGACAGAAATAACAGACTGCTTATTTGTAATAAATTTGAAATATACTTATTTATAATAACATAAATATAAGCTTTTTTTGTTTTGTTTGTTTGGGTTGTGTTTTCGTTTTTGAACAATAATGCTCAATAATACAAAATACCAATATAAACTGACATCATCAGATGTAACTTTTGCTGATTTCATTTTCACATTCATGCAGAAAAGAATAAAATCACATTGCTTAGGTTAGACCAATTGGATGCCTTTAAAATGTAATGAATGTAATAGAAAATATAAATATACATGTATATACATTTCAGATTAAAGTAATATATGAAACAAACTACACAAACATGTCAACACAAATAAAATGTCAAAATACGAACGCTGAAATACAGACAACATGAAACAATAACAACACCATTAGATCTACTTTTTTATTCCCATGGACAAGAACATGCATTCATTTAAAACTGGATTCAAGTTGTCATTCACCAAATTATCAGTAATAAATTTGCAAAAAAACAAGTCATTCAAGAATGACTCTTTGAGCCATTATCATCTATGTTGTGACATTTTGATTGCCTAAAGCAATATTGTAAGATGTGTAGAACATCTGTGGTCCAGCTTAAAGTGACAGACCCTAAAGTTTATAAACACTCTATAGCATATTTTAAAATTTTAAAATAAATTCACATACCTCGAGCTCTGAGAAGTAATGATTTTAGAGATGGTATTTCCTTCTTTCAACATCATAGACTCATTTCACTATATTGTAACTTTATCCAAGTGTGTTACAGGTTTGTAAATTAATCAAACTTAAGTAGTGTCCATTTTCTAGGGTCTGTGACTTTAAAACCTTTAAAAATAGGCAACAGCCATTAAAAAGCTCTTTCCACCACCCACCACCTATTAATGAGCTATTGATAATTTTAGTATTACCGGTACTTGTCCATCAATATAACCATTTTGAACTGTTCCCAACCATAAAAAAGCATTAATGTGTTTTACAAGTACGTTTTGTCAGTACACATAATACTAGCCTGCATCTCACTCTTGGTTTCATTCTCTCCACTTTGTGAGCTTTCCTGATTCAGTTAATAAAATAGCACAACAAAATATAAAGTATAATTTAGAGAAAATAAATATAATTAAATAAAAAAATATATATCTACATCTGTTGCTCCCTCCCAACGACTCTCAGCTTGCACCAAAGGTGATAACTGGTGGCATCCAACAGGTAAGGGGAATTTCCCCAGGGAAGTAAAACAAAAGTGCCCTTTGTAGTTACAAAATGACCTTTTTATGCAGCTTGAGAAAACCCTATATTACTGTGCCTTGAATTTTATTTCTACTTCGCCCATCCTTAGCAGATATACTCTAGTCTAGATATGGTTTTGTCATGCACACCCCCCCCCCCCCCCCCCCAAAAAGAAAAGAAAAAAAAGAGTAAAAATAATGGATTATTTTATTTTTATTTATTTTTATTTATTATTATAAAAAAAATATTTTAAAAAAGGATTATTGGGTATGTTTTCAGTTAATTCAAGTATTGTAGACAGGACATGTACTTCTATTTTAAAAAATCACAATAATAAAAAAAATGAAATAAATAAATAAAACAAATCCCGAAAAGAATGTCTCTCAGTATCTTTGATTGCATCAAACGAAGAGTTAAATGATTATATTAGTAACTGTTGAATATGTTTCATACAAAGAACTGTTTCAAAAGCTAGGCACTTCATCACAGGGCCACACGAAAGCTTTAACATCTGCGAGACGCCGATTATCGTTAAAACAAACTACAACCCAAAACTACTTTAATAGCAATTTGCAAACCATAACAGGCACACATTTTTTTATTTGATTTTAGTATTACTGAAGCCTAGCAGCAGTGCTCAATCCAATCTTTGATTAATCAAATTTAATGCCACGCAGCGCATCAACACTGTAGTGTAATAATACTCGCATAACACATTTATATACTGAACTCCAAATGCACCAGTCAAATTTGTAGTTGGGAAAAGAATATGAGAAGAAACAATAATACATTTAACTGTTTATATATAACTCGATGTTTTCTGATAGCATTAAATAACCCAGAAATTGCGATAGCATTAACAATAGCCCGAGTACTCTGCTGTTCGAAAGATAGACATTTGGACGGTTATGATCGTGTTGATAACCGTCCAAATGTTCATCTAGCTCTCGAACGGCAGAGTACTCGGGCTATGTACAATAATAACTGAAAATTGGATTGTTAATTTTAGTGCAGTTCAGTATATGTACTAGCATACAAACTTTCAACCTAATAAAATGAACTGAGGCAGGGATTCTGTTCCAAGGGGTGGAACCTACCCCACTAGCAACAAACTGCATCCTTCCAAAATTATCCCTTGTTCATATACGAGTATTATTGTATTCGAGTCAATTTTTGCCATGTTCAGGGGGTTGAGCAAGCATAGATGCTTGTGGTCGATTTAATATAACGTATATTGAATCAATCGCAAACGTATGCAAGTGCTCTCATTTCCTTTGCCAAGCACAGCCCTTTTCTTTCATGTCCCAACCCTCTTCGCCAAATCCCGTAGCCACCCTTGCAAAATACTGTGTGCAATAACTTACTCTGAGCTGTGTTTCTTTCTCCGTGTTGGCATCAATGGCTTTGAACAGCTCGCCGCAGGTGATGGGGACAATGCCCTTGTTGGTGTTGTAGCCGATCATGGAGTAACTCTTGCCGGAACCTGTCTGTCCGTAGGCGAACAGGGCCGCGTTGTAGCCCTGCCAGGCATTGTCCAGCACTCCCTGGCCCAAGTTTCGGAAAACGCTTTGCTGAAGAAGAAAATGTAATTTATTAGAAAACCAAAAGTTTTGTTTAACGACACCACTATAGCACATTGGTTAATCATCGGCTATTGGATGTCAAACATTTGGTAATGTTGACATGTAGTTTTAGAGAGGAAACCCGCTACATTTTTCCATTAGTAGAAAGGAATCATTTTATATGCACCATCCCAAAGACATGATAACATACACCACAACATTTGATATACCAGTCGTGGTTCACTGGCTGGAACGAGAAATAGCCCAATGGGCCTACCAACGGGGAACGACCCCAGACTGACCGCATATCAAGTGAGCGCTTTACCACTAGGTTACGTCCCGCCACTAGAAAACTAAAATGTATGGGCCATTCACAATTAATGTTGTGTTTACGAACAGCATAATTCTCGGTGAGTGAGAGGAGGAACGGATGTATGTCGGGGGGGGGGGGGGGGGAGGCAATGCCAGCATAAGCTTTTTGAATGAAACAAACGTCAATAAAAGTAGACCTTGCAAAACGGTTTTGGTGTATGCTTTTTAGATGAGAGATTAGATATCAAAAGAGAGTAAGCTTTTCAGCTGGTACGGGGTTTTTTTGTGTGGGTTTTTTTGTGGGTTTTAAGAAGAATTTTTTTTTTTTATTCCCATTTTTATTGACATGATACCACACACAGATGTATACAGTACATATGATAAAAAGATCCACATGGAAAAAAAACCGAAGTAGCTAAGGAGATATTTAGCTAAGATCGAATATATATGACTGACAATCAGACATCAGACATACATGTATGAAAAATTCAAAAGGAGACTAAGGACATAATAAGTATCAAAAAAAGAAGAGAAGAAGTACAATCTAGGTTTTAAATATATTGTGACAAATTGACCAAAATTTGGTGAATTTATCATAGTTGCACGCGGAAAAAGCCGCTGCTTTTGTAACATAATAGTACTCCGTCAACTCTTTTTGGATCCATTTCAAACTGGGTACATATGCATTAAAATGACTTTTAAATATTACGTGTTTTGTAACGAGTACAATGGCATTAATGGGATTATTATTTCTAGTTTTAAAGCCAAAAATTACATTTTCTTTATTAAATTTAATATTGCTACCCGTTTTTACATTAATCCAGTTCTGAATATCATTCCAAATTGAGTTGACTAAAGTACGTTTGTTAACATGTAATTTCATTGATCGAAATTCTATAGACCAGAACATTTCGATTATAGCAATTATTGAAAATATTGATAATAGCCCCTTACTCTTTATCCAAAATGAGCGCATTATTCAGAAATAACATCATGTATGGACAATTTGTAGTAGTTATCAATACCAGTCAAATATATCCAACGTCATTATAAAATATAATTTCTATAGAGGAATAATATTTTAAATACCAGAATCAAACAACTCTATATATGTCAATCTTGTAAAATTAACGAAATTGCGTTTTTAGGAGATGAAGTTTTCAGAATGTCCCATAACTGAATCAAACTAGTTCAGCTCAATGTTTTAATACAAAGTCGTACTCAGTAATTTGAAAATAATACATTGCAAAATTATCGATTGTTTGTTATTAATATTCATTATAATTGTTATCGTGATTGTAAATCTTGAATTATTTGAATAGGTAATACAGTTGTTGATTTAAGTAATTATTTCATTTGATTCAACAGTTTAGTACATAACTGTGGTGTTTGTATCTATACAAATGTTATACAAAAATGCATTTGAAAAGTGTAACATTTATCAACATAAAGTGTAATGATGAAGTTTACTTCTAGAATGTAGGAAATTGCATTTTAAAAATATCAAATTTTTCTAATTTTTATGGAGGAACACGACCGCTAAACCACTCTTTAAAACGGGTGTACTTCACACCCTCGATGTCAATCAGTCAGCTCCACCCCCACTTCCCAATTTTCACTTGCTTTCACCATGCTTGACCATGCCTATACTTTATTAATTATGTGCTAACATATCTTGCCATGATACCAGTATAATGGACTACAAGCAGATAATTTGGTGGCTATCTTGAAAAATGACTGCCAAATTGAACTCACAAGTGGCTTACTGTCTGAATTTGAAGAACGATCCGATGAGTGTCAAGTCTTGTACCAACATGAAACCTGTCTAACTCAGAGACAAGCTCGACGTTTCCGATTTTACAACCTAATTAATCACAAGTGTGTTGTGGCTTTGGCCAATTATGTGATATACGAATATAATCCCTCATGTCATTTTCCGAAAATGCGGATATAATCCCTCCATTAGTGGACATAATCCTCCTATGTGTAATTCAAAATGAAGAAAATTTCCCGTAACAAATTTACAAGGAAAAACAAAATTCTTCCCATGAAAAATTATAAATAGCACAAAATCCCCGTAACCATATCTATTTTTTTTTCTCTCAAATTTTTAAAATGTTCTACCTGTATTAAATTGTTATAATGCATTTGAACAAAATAAGTTAATGCGTTAATTAAGTTTCTCCAGTTATCAATATAAATTCATTATTTATTACAAACTCGAGGGAGGGATTTTGTCCACTTTGTGAACTTGACGGGGTAAGGTGACGGGATTTTGTCGACCCATTTAAACTTGATCGAAGGATTTTGTCCTTCCAAGGATTTTTCATAGGAATGATTAGGCCTATGACCACCCTATCAGAATATGGCAAGGGGAAGTTTTTCCATAGAGGAGTGTTTATATTTTAGATTCTAAAAGTATTCTGGAAATGGCCCTTTAAAGTACCAATCTATAGTCCGTCCCATCCACCTACAAAAATATTTTTTTTTGTAAATAATTTCAGTTTGGTTTGACGTAACAAGAAAAGTAAAAGTGTTTTGGAAAAAAAAAAAAAAAAAATACTATTTTTGTGTGTAATTTACAAAACAATCGGCTCAGAAATAAATGACTTGTAGTAAATTCGATATATGAAACAGGCGTTCCCCGTGGAGCGGACTATAAGTGCAGGTATTGGGTGTGTGCAAAACTCAATGATGCTATACAGTATATATATTCCATGTTTGTCTACTTTAGAATATCCTATATTTCCCTATTTAATTTTCACCCATTCTAGGAAACCTTGCATCTATCTGCCCTTATAATTCCATTTTGAGTCTCAGTGGTGCTTCACATGACCTGTCTTGGACTGAGCCTTGACAGATAAATAGATTCACCTGATCTGAATAGTTGGACCCCTCGTTGGGGAGGAACACGCCATTCTGATCCTCGGTAAATCCGTCGTGAGACCAGTAGGAGTAGTCGAACGAAAATGTCTTGCTGTCTCCGGTTTCAGGATTCTTAATAGTCGTCGACTTGCCTTCCATGGAAATGATGCACTTTGCCTCAGCATTTTTCTCTCTCTGAAATAAAGATTATAATATGTTTGATGTTAGTATATATATATATATATATATATATATATATATATATATATATATGTGTGTGTGTGTAAAGACGAATATAAATTACCAGTAGTGTAAGGGCATATGTAATTCCGTGGGAATTGAATGTGACACAGTGACCGTGACATAGCGCCAGATTTATAGGTGTGACCTTTGGTGATCTCAAAATGACCTTGATATTGGAACCATATTTTTGTATCTGTATACAATAGTGATGAATATCATTGGTTAAATGATTAACGCGAAATTTCCACAGGACGTATTTTAGCTATATATTTGCCGTACATTACAGTGGTTTACCATCACTGGGCCCACAGGTAACGGGGCCTGGAAGTACAGTAACTAACTATTTTAGGGTACAAACTGATTGTAAATCGGACACGATCATGAGTCGGACAACCTTTAATCTATACTTCTGGGTTTTTACACTAAAACAGGGATTAAATATAAAATAAACTATACAGATTAGCTATATAACTGCGAGTTATCATTCGTTCCAAAATTTGATGACAACAGTACTTTTTAGTTAATATTAGAAGAAAGCAACCAAAACCCACACTCAAAGCGGTAGCTCGAGTATCCTCTAGTCGTGGTCTACACTTTGACACAGCTAGAGGACACTCGAGCTACTAAAGCGGTAGATTTGAATACCAAACAGATAAATTAAAATAAAATTGTTTCTCTTTCTCCGATTGTAAGCAGGATATTAGTTGAGTTTCTACTTCTTGACCAAAACGGGTGTGGAAAATGGGTCCACCTTGGACTATTCAGTGAACTAAAAGGAACGCATCTAAAACAGTAATTTAATATTTTGGATGAACATGGTACATACATGTATTTGTTTTATAGATATATGTACACATAATATAGTTCCTTTAATTTTGTATGAAACTCAAGTCACGTCATCAATTTTAAATCAGACAGTTCAGATTTATATTTGGTATCATAGTGTCATTTTCCTACTCGATATCAAGTTTTATTCTTTACAAACACCACCAAGGCACGGGATATAATCATGGGAACTTTGAGTAAACTGAAGACTCGTTGACTAATCTGTGCTAATTTACTCATCTATAATACTGGTATACCAAAACAATATAACATTTTAAAAGTGTTTAATAGAAGACGTAACATACATCACGATTATGAATTTGTCATTTGAATATTCAATACAGTAGGCCTACTGTACGTATCGTAGTTCGAGTGTCCTCTAACCCTCCCCTGTTTATATGTTGTTGTATTTATATGTTGTTGTTAATAACACAACATATAAACAGGGGAGGCCTAGAGGACACCCGAGCTATACGTATCTCTGCACACGACTAATTCCAAATTCATTATGATATAATTGACAGGCGTGTGAGCAGAGGGAGGGTATTTGGGGGTCAAACCTTTCCCAGCTCAAGAAAAAAAGAAGATATATATATATATACTTTGCGTTGGTTGTTTTTGTTTGGTTTATTTTTGGTTTTATGCGTTTGAGGGTTTTGTTTTGTGCGTACGTGCGCGCGCGCGCGCGCGTGTGTGTGTGTGTGTGTGTGTGTGGTGTGTGTGTGTGAACTAATAGGTATTAGAAGCGACATAAATGAAATAATTCTAAACATAATACTTATTTAAATCATTACAATTATATTATTATATCAGTAACATTATATGAAGCAAGTTACAAATCCATATGTAGTTCTTACCTAGATCAGCCGAGATAACACATAACACTTTTCAAAACCACACGGGTTACTAGCGGATACCAATACCTCGTGGTAAATTGTTACTGACATTCTTGACCTGACTTTAAAAACTAATTGGCACTGAACTATTGGAGCATATCTAAACGGCACAGGCCCCCCTTCAGGGTTATTGCTAATAAACCCAAACAAAACATTCTTGTGGATAAGGTGTCATAAGGTACGTGTCACGACACGCCGTACCCTGCAGAGAAACAAAATTACACAAATAAAAATGCATATGCTGTGTCTCTGTCTGTCTGTCTGTCTATCTCTGGTTTTTCCCCTCATCATATCCCTATCTCTCTGTCTCTCTCTGTCTCTGTCTGTCTGTCTCTCTCTCTCTCTCTCTCTCTCTCTCTCTCTCTCTCTCTCTCTCTCTCTCTCTGTCTCTGTCTCTGTGTGTGTGTGTGTGTGTGTGTGTGTGTGTGTGTGTGCGCGCGCGCGCGTGTGTGTCAGTCTGTGCGTGTGTGACTAATACTCATGTGTTGAATAAATGTTTATTTTTAATTCTCGCTGTCTCTGTCTTTCTTGGATCTTTCTTCCTCTCTTCCCTTGTTAATTGTGTCTCTCATTGTCTTGTTAACTGTGTCTCTCGTTGTCTTGTTAACTGTGTCTCTCATTGTCTTGTTAACTGCGTCTCTCGTTGTCTTGTTAACTGTGTCTCTCATTATTTTGTTAACTGTGTCTCTCATTGTCTTGTTAACTGAGTCTCTCATTGTCTTGTTAACTGCGTCTTTCATTGTCTGGTTAACTGTGTCTCTCATTGTATTGTTAACTGTGTCTCTCATTGTCTGGTAACTGTGCCTCTCATTGTCTGTTAACTGTGCCTCTCATTGTCTTGTTAACTGTGTCTCTCATTGTCTTGTTAACTGTGTCTCTCATTGTCTGGATAACTGTGCCTCTCGTTGTCTTGTTAACTGTGTCTCTCATTATCGTGTTAACTGTGTCTCTCATTGTCTTGCTAACTGTGTCTCTCACTGTCTGGTTAACTGTGCCTCTCGTTGTCTTGTTAACTGTGTCTCTCATTATCGTGTTAACTGTGTCTCTCATTGTCTGGTTAACTGTGACTCTCATTGTCTTGTTAACTGTGTCTCTCATTGTCTCTCATTGTCTGGTTAACTGTGCCTTTCGTTGTCTTGTTAACTGTGTCTCTCATTATCTTGTTAACTGTGTCTCTCATTGTCTGGTTAACTGTGTCTCTCATTGTCTTGTTAACTGTGTCTCTCATTATCTGGTTAACTGTGCCTCTCATTGTCTTGTTAACTGTGCCTCTCATTGTCTTGTTAACTGTTTCTCTCATTGTCTGGTTAACTGTGTCTCTCATTGTCTGGTTAACTGTGCCTCTCATTGTCTTGTTAACTGTGTCTCATTGTCTTGTTAACTGTGTCTCTCATTGTCTGGTTAACTGTGTCTCTCATTGTCTGGTTAACTGTGCCTCTCGTTGTCTGGTTAACTGTGTCGCTCATTGTCTGGTTAACTGTGTCTCTCGTTGTCTGGTTAACTGTGCCTCTTGTTGTCTTGTTAACTGTGTCTCTCATTGTCTGGTTAACTGTGTCTCTCATTGTCTGGTTAACTGTGTCTCTCATTGTCTTGTTAACTGTGTCTCTCATTGTTTGGTTAACTGTGCGTCTCATTGTCTTGTTAACTGTGTCTCTCATTGTCTGGTTAACTGTGACTCTCATTGTCTGGTTAACTGTGCCTCTCATTGTCTTGTTAACTGTGTCTCTCATTGTCTTGTTAACTGCGTTTCTTTGTGACTGTCTGCCTACTGTCTCTTTCTATTTCCCTAGATATAGACAATTTGTGTAAAGACTTTGGGAATTATTTTATTTCCAAAGTGAGAGCGAGGGGTATAAAGCCATTGCCAAACAAGTTTCATAAATTTCGTATGGCACTCCTGTAAATGTGATCATTTATTTATTATCCAAAAAATATGATTTCGGACAAACGTTAAATACGATTTTAATAGCTTCACAATCGGCGTTAGTAAGATTACAGTGACGTTGAATGATGTCAATTTGACACTGCGACTGGCGTAAGCTTGCAGCTTCCTCAAGTTCAGCCAGCGAGCGTTTCTCTAACGTTCGCGGACTATTTGATTAGTTCCCGACGTGGTCATTTGGTTTATCGTAAGTCTAGCAGACATTTTTCTGCCTAGCTAACGTTTTGCTAACGTTCGCGAAATATTTGATTGGTTCACCGTGAAGCGCATAAACCAGTACAGGGGACGTTTTTCTTATCTGCCTGGCTGAACTCATCCCTGCTATAGTGACTTGCGACGTCAGTAGTGTACCATAAAAATACGGCATTTATGTAACCGTTTATTGTAGACCATATGGGTATATATATATATACTCTTCAAAAGAAGAAACGCAAAACCACATTGTCGTAAAATTTGGAGAATTGATTTAATTATTGAATGGTGAGTCCGATAATTACCAAATGTTGCAGGATTGTTCACAATTCACTCTAGTCCATTGTGAGTAAGTGATAGGACACACCACCAAGGTCAAGGTCATCTGGAGTCAATACCGGGTGTGGCCTCCGCGTGTGTTGACAACTGCCTGGCACCGCCTGCCCATTGAAGCAACCAGAGTACGGATGACGTCCCGGGGGATGGTGGCCCACTCGGCCTGCAAGGCTGCTGCCAGCTCGGGCAGGGTCTGGGGCTGTGGTTGTCGCTGTCGGAGGCGTCGGTCCAACTCGTTGTTGTTCTGTAGGAAAGCCGTTGTGAGACGTGCTGTGTGAGGCCTGGCGTTGTCATGTTGGAACACTGCGTTGGCGTTGGCCATAACTGGAACGATGTGTGGCCGGAGGATCTGGTCAATGTAGCCCTGTGCATTCAGGTTGCCCTGCACGTGGACCAGGTCAGTTCTGCCAGTGTGTGAGATGGCTGCCCACACCATGACACTACCCCCGCCGAATCTGTCCACTTCCTGCACGCAGTTTGCCGCATAACGTTCACCACGACGCCTATACACGCAACATCTTCCATCATGACGTCGGAGCAGAAATCGGGACTCGTCACTGAACCACACCTGTCTCCATCGCAGTTGAGGCCATTGTCGATGAATCTGGCACCACTGCAGTCGGAGTCGACGGTGTTGTGGTGTTAAGATGACACCTCGAACTGGACGTCTGGCACGAATTCCTACCTCACGTAGGCGGTTCCGTACGGTCTGGTCGGATATTCTGCGCAAACCTGGTATTGCTGCGGCTGTGGAGGTGGCAGTAGTCAATCGTTCCCGAAGGTGGCGTACCCGGATGTAGCGGTCCTGCCCGGGGGTAGTGACCCGTGGTCGACCGGATCTAGGGAGGTCACGTGTTGATCCATGTTGCTGGTAACGGTCCCACAGTCTGGAGATGGTGCTTGGGGACACATGGAATGCCCTGGCAACGGCCGTTCTGGATTCGCCTGCGTCTAGTCGGCCGATGGCATTGTTTCTCTGCGGTTTACTGAGACGTGGCATGTCCTGGATTGTCAACTGTCGGCCAGATACAGAGGCCAGGCAAGCGAACACCCTGCACTTTTATACTGTCGGTGTTCATGTTGCACGTGCAGACAACGCACGTGCAGTGGTGACATGGTTTGCACGTGGCTGCGTTTTTGCGAATATTCACATTTTGGAACTTTATTGTATAGTAGCTGCGTTTTATCGAATGTAACCGTGGGAATGTGTTTGGGACATGCAATGACCTTATATTCACAAAGCATGAACCGGTAGGAAACATAAAATCGGAGTTATAACCCATTTGTACCCTTTTGCGTTTCTTTTTTTGAAGAGTATATAATGCATGTTAGTATATGCATACCTGGCAATATTGCATGTATCTATTAAACATTGTACTCCCCCCCCCCCAAAAAAAAAACACAAAAAAAACACACACACACAAAAAAACCACAATCTGTCACCGAAAAGAGTAGATTACATGGCGCCAGAAGTGTGGGTTTTTTCCATTTTCTAGACAAAGTGTCTTTCTGACCGTATTTGAAACGTAACGGGTACTATACGTGCAGGTATGTCATTAAACACATGCATATATACATAGAGGTTATAATTACTATAGTGTTTTTCGGTATTTTCAATATCATATATTAGGAATAAAAATTGCCTAATATATGATATTGACGATACATACCAAAACACACGAGGGTAATAATCTCTTTAACATATAATCTCAAGCTTGATACAACGTGTTTTTGTAAACTGTGTACGCAACTTTAATTCCAGTCAGCCATTTCCCGATATTCAAATGACGTAAGAATATGTGACGCGGTGTCTTTTTGAATGAAAATAACGTCAAATTCGAATGATATCATTTTGAATCTCCTTACATAAAAATAAACTAGTGTTTAACGTCTTTTGTTTTGTGAACGCTGGACAGCTTTCAATGTAAAGTTGCTGTTGTTTGGTGACTATGAATGAATACGTCAATTATGAAGTGTCACCCTAGTACGTTTGCTTAAATGTCAATAAACCCAATACCGTGACCTCGATTAATTTACATCTAATTTGCAAAGTTATCAAATTCTTAAAGTATGTGATTTGAAAAATATCACATACTTTGATTGCACTTGAAATGTAAGATATTATATGAAGTGTCATGTTTGCTTAAATGTCAATAAACCTAGTACCGTGACCTCGATTAATTTACATCTAATTTGCAAAGTTATCAAATTCTTAAAGTATGTGTTTTGAAAAATATCACATACTTTGATTGCACTGGAAATGTCTACTAAATCTACTAAATATCTACTATATCTACTAAATACGATGCATCACTGACCAAAATGATGGCTGATGCGTGCTTTTTTGTATCTCTTTGGTGAAACTCTAGCACACTTATTTGTTTTCATAGTTTTAGATGAAATGGAAGACCTGACAACTGTGGTGGCAGTACTCATGACGGGTGCCACATGTGTGGCAGGATATGCTCATCTTTCGCGAACACCAGATATTATCACTGTTATGACAAGGATTCATAAGTGCCTGTCATCACAGCTGTACTTATCCTAATGAACTCCGTCCGATGCTACTTTTAATTTCGTAAACTATTCTTGGAGTGGCAGTCCTCTTTGTGGCGATGCAAGAATGATTAAATCTCCATTAAAGGTTCTCCTCGTGAGTGGCTGTCCTCCTACAGATGAGGCACTAGATAGAGATTGATGGAATCGTCCACTAGTTTGCCAAATAATTCGACTGTATTGTGCGGAGATACAGCCCTGATCGTATGTTAGGTTTTGTCGTTCAGATTTTAGTCGGAAACATGTTCCAGTAGCAGAAAACTCGGGACAGTGTCTTTAGTCTAGCCTATACACGCTAATTTTGTTACCATCGCGCACCATCCTTCGAAATTCTTTTACTCGCCATAAAAATCTATTATTCTCCATTTTAACACTAAAAAGCGGAGGGCTATTCCACAAGTTTGTTTTACAATATATATTATGTTATGTTATGTTATATTATATTATATATTGTAGTGTATATTTTATTTTAAAAAACAGAAACAAAAACATGAAAATAAACACAACAAAACGGATCAATGTTCACTTTCAAAACTAGTAAGAAATGAATGCAAAGCAATGTAATGTATGTGTGTGTGTCTATCTCTCTCTCTCTCTCTCTCTCTCTCTCTCTCTCTCTCTCTCTCTCTCTCTCTCTCTCTCTCTCTCTCTGTATGTGATTGTGTGTGTTTGTTTGTTTGTGTGTGTGTGTGTGTGTGTATGTGTGTGTGTGTGTGTGTGTGTGTGTGTGTGTGTGTGTGTGTGTGTGTAGACTAAACAATTTATTACTAGTATTTTTTAAGGTTAACGTAAGTATATACTGAATGAATGAATGAATGAATGAATGTTTAACGACACCCCAGCACGAAAAATACATCGGCTATTGTATACATGCAGGGTTTTTGCCACGAACAGTATGAAGAGTAAATTTGCGTACCCAAATATCGTGGAAATTAATGAATACCTTTTTCAATTTTGTAGAAAGATCATATAAAGAGAACTGCTGTATTACATATTTTTAATCACGATTCCAGTTTGGGAAGTACTAGTTTTTCTAATGTTTGATAACACATGGTTGTTTACACATATACATGTGTTAACAATTTCAAGACATACGACTGGCTGCTCCTAGGTGATGACCAGGTCACCACTGCCATACATCCAATGAAAAACTATACGATGGAATTAGATTGCTTAAAACCTGGGGTTTTTTTTTTTTAGCATATGTAAGAAATAGAATAATACATTCCTGTCCGATAGATACCATTTATTTCACATCTCGTTGTTTAAAAACGTATGAAACTCGCTTTCGCTCGTTAGGTACATTTTAAAACAACTCGCTGTGAGATAAATGGTATCTAATGCCCACTCATGTATTATTCTCTATATCCTTCCTTTATATCTTTATTTAGACTATATTTTATTTCCACTTTGTAATTTCTCTATTTCATTCTTGTATCAATATGTTTTATTATTTTCAGATTACGATTATGTAATGTCTGTTTGCTATATGTAACATGTACGGTAATGAACTCGGAGCCCCATCCCTGACATTACCATAACACATTTCTGGAGCAACAAACTTTTTCTGTTTTTTTAAAAGAAGGGGGAAAAAAGAGAACTGCTGTTTAAAAAATGTGTTACACGCCCGTTGGTGAGAACATAATTCGATAACATATACTTGTTAACACATGTACGTTTGTTAACAATTTCAAGACATACGACTGGCTGCTCCTAGGTGATGACCAGGTCACCAATGTCATACTTCCAATGAAAAAACAACACGATCAAAATCGTTAACCAAACAAATTTTGTCTGTGACGCTACGTTAGCCACAAGCGAAAGGGCTGTAAATAACTTTTAGTCGAAAAAAGATGTTAAAATTTGCTTAAAACCTGTTTTTTTAAGGATATGTAAGAAATAGAATACTACATTCGTGTCCGTTAGATACCATTTATCTTACAACGAGTTGTTTTAAAATGTATCTAACGAGCGAAAGCGAGTTGGATACTTTTTAAAACAGACAGACCGACATAAAGATCAATCAAGCAAGCAATTAATATCTAGTTGCCACTGACTTGCTAGTCAATATTTTGCTCATGTGAATAGTTTATGTAAGACGTTGACGTAAATTAATTGAGGTCTCCGTCTACGGGTGACTAACGGATTTCCTACATTGATAATCTACTCGTGTTACATGTGTACACAATGCAGTTTACGATTTGCATACATTAATGAGGCTTACGTGTTAAATCCACTTCTAATTGAAATACTACTTGAAACTGTAGTACAACATCGTCAAAAATCGGAGGTTGGTTTATGGGGTCAACACACATCGTCCTACTGTTAGCGGCAAAATGCATTACCAACCGTGTGTGTCCCTATTGTCTCACGCGCGTATGTTGTTGGTTTTGGGGGGGTTTTGTTTTGTTTTTACCTATGGGAGTCCAACCACAGCGAGCTCCATTTAGACAAGGTTCCAGTAAAGAGCTAACTTTCTATCAACTAAGTCAAATCAACCCATTTATCCATTTTCAATTTCGATTAACCGCTCCAAATTATGCGTCAAATTTACCTTCACAAAATTACGCGACCTTTTCCTTTTTGGACGTAATCATATGGGACATTTGCAAATTCAATAGCAACAAAACCAAACATCGCCCGCTACAGACCTTGGATAGGCTGCGTGTGCTCCCTTGCACATGCCAGTACTGGCGACCCTATCTCCACCCCCTCTCCCAAACCCTTTCCTGTCCTGGACGGAGGAGCCAGCTGAAGTCGACACCTGCGCCCATGGCAGACGTGCGCTACAACAGTTTGCTCTGAATCTGCACGTTAGACCAGCTGTTATTTTTGCTACAGGCCCCGCGGATCATTAAACTAGCTCTGCTGATCTGAACTGTTGGATTTTTTTCAATGGATTTTAAGATTTTCTTTTATTTGTTTTGGATTATCTGTTTTAAAAATTTCATTTTATTTGTTTTGGATTACCAATTGAAATATTGTTGTTACATATAGGCTACACATACACATGTATATCACAAATATACTAAACTCCAATAAAACACACTACTTAATGTTTTATTGTTATTGCTGTCGCATGTGCGATATTGCTATAGAATAGGCCCTACGTAATAACTCTAACCTTTATATACAATTTTAGGTTATTTAATGCCTACAAGAATATATCTAATTATAAACAATCAGTTAAATGAAATATTAAAATCTGATTGGCACGTTTTCATGAAGGTTCGGTATATTTGTTAATCGAATCCTCATGAGTTTATATATTGTGTATGAATATATGCTGTGCTGATAAGCTTGTAGCTTACAGCAATAAATTAATTGAATTGATTAAAACAAACACCCGTCTTTATTCTCTTAATTTAGTAGTCTGAGTGAACAAGCTTCGCAGCAGCATGATATACTGGTACTATATGAATTAGTTGAGTTTTACTACAATGAATACAGGTTGCGTCAATTAGCCTTTGTTCAGGACAAGGCAGCATAAGATATATTATTAATGATAAAGATATATAAAGATATATAAAGATTATAAAGATATATATAGATTAATGTTCTAGTTACTACACACGCGCGCGAACAGACAGACACACACACACACACAGAGACACAGAGACACAGACACACAGAGAGACACACACGCACACGCATTCCGTACACACTAAATCAACATTCCAACTGGTTCATGCCCCCTCCCATCTGCTGGCCAACAGATCAAAGCCTGAATCCGTCTCTGAAAATAAACTGGCCGCTGCATTATTACTCATAAATCTGCATTAAAACTTAAACCGATTTATAACTATAGCTATGAATCCGATTTGTTATAATTATAAACCAATTTGTATCCGTTGATAAATCTGAGCAAAGCCAATGGCATCGCGTGTCCCTATATGACCTTTTATTCGGCCAATGAAAACACTGCTGACAGGACTCATAACAGGTCTGTTAACGGAGACAAGATTTAATATTTGCATGCATATATATCATGCAACAAACGTAATCCAAGATGTTGGACAGTTCCATAAAACTCACCATTTTGGGGCAAAAATACTTAACAAGTGTCAGTATTGGTTATGACAACAACCTAACGTTTAAAATATTTTTTTTTTTTTTTTGTTCATTAAATTCACAACAGCAACAACAAATTCTGAGCAGCAATAACAAAAAAACCTGCTCACGATAGGTTTTGTGTAGCTGTTTGGCAGATCATGACTATTGTTATCATACTGTGTGTGTGTGTGTGTGTGTGTCTCTCTCTCTCTCTCTCTCTCTCTCTCTCTCTCTCTCTCTCTCTCTCTCTCTCTCTCTCTCTCTCTCTCTCTCTCTCTCTCTGTGTGTGTATGCGCGCGCGCGCGTACATGTGTGTATGTGTATTTATGTATGTGTGACATATGAATGCAGATATGAGTGCTAAATCTCTGTTGTTTATTGTTATAGCTAGTTCGTAAGTTTGCTTTTCTCTTTTTTAAATGGTAATCTGTCCCCTTAACCAGTGTAAACATACAATGGTTGCAATAAAGATTGTATTGTATTGTATTGTATTGTATTGTATTGTATTGTATTGTATTGTATTGCATTGTGCATTGCATTGCATTGCATTGCATTGTATTGCATTGCATTGCATTGCATTGCATTGCATTGCATTGTATTGTATTGCATTGCATTGCATTGTATTGTATGATTTTGGATAAAAGTTCATTGGTATCCCCTTCATATCTCGAGGAACACCTGTAGCTAAGAAACAAATACAAAACGGTTATTTTTGGACGGCTTAAAATATTAATACGGTTAACAGGTCTATTTCTGACATAAATATTAATTGGCATGGTACGTTTTGTACCGAGCTGACTTCACTTCTAGTACCAGGAGTGGTTTTAATACATCGCAGTAAGCACTAAATCCTGAACTTTAAAAATGCTTATTAGTCATGCAATAATCCATATTCGTCACAGGTTTAGATACTAAGTCGCGCGTTTCGTGACACCATTTGTTGTGTGTTGAAAAGCCCAGACTACGGAACCCTGACCTTTTTACGTTTGATAAAGACGGTTAGTGCGACCAACCTTTACTTTTTCAAACACTAAAATGCTTCACAAAACACGTCTTGGTGTTTCTATCAAGCCAGTGGATTACTAATTCGGATTAAAATGAACAGCAAAATACAGTCAAGCGTCTCTCTATATCGGATGGCCCCATAAAATGATAACCCTACTGAATATAGAATTGGCTACAAAATATGGGGACTAATTTTAATATTTCACACTCCTTACTATAAGAAGATAGGTTAAATATTGTTAAAATAGCAATATATCTAACTGTCAATAAAATGCAAATGGTAAAACAATGAATCTAAGCCAATTAATTATTCACTGATGTTAAAGAACAATTAAACCCCTCTCTCAGGGGCGGATCTAGGCTTTTGTAAGGGGGTGTCATACAATTTAAAAAGTGCAATTGGCGACTTAGCTCAGAACAGGGGAGATAATAAAACAGGTGGCGCGTCACTCGTCAGGGTCCAACAAACTAGGACAATAGCTGTATTATTTCATTGCTTTGTCATTCTTTGTTATATCACGATCATAAGGGACCGAAACCTTATCGGCTCTGTACAGGACGGTCTATAGTATACGCTGCAGTGAACGGTTACCAGTTGACGTTTGTCTATACGTTTGTCTATACGTGTACTGAGATATGGGGGGGGGGGGGGGGGGGGGGGGGGGGGGGGTGCGGAGTCAATAATAATAAAGAAAATATATGTATATTGTGGATAATAGTATTAAAAATATATATAATGATGACGGCTCTGTACAGTACGTTCCTACACAAGGCGGTGTAGTATTTTATATACTTAGATATGGTGGAAAACACATTAACAGTAAAGGGAATAAATATATATTTTGTATCGTTCCTACACAGGGCGGTCTAGTATTTTATATACTTAGATATGGTGGAAAACACATTAACAGTAAAGGGAATAAATATATATTTTGTATATAAAGAAAATATATGTATATTTTGGATAATACTCGGAAAAAAAAGAATATATATTTAACATGTGCGTGTGCGAGTATTAAAAAATATATATAGTTATGAAGTTCCTACACAGCACGGTTCTGCACATGACGGTCTATAGTATACACTGCAGTGAATGGTTACCAGTTGACGTTTGTCTACACGTGTACTGAGATATGAGGGGGGAAATCAGTAATAATAAAGAACATATATGTATATTGTGGATAATAATCAATAAAATATATATGAAAAGCCGGGTTTGTTTTTATATATCGTCAACGTCCCTAACTGCGTTATGCTTCAAATTCCGTTCACTTTGTTTTCTCGTGCACGGTTCGCACAATCAACATCCGATTTGTTGTCATCGGCATGTCGTTCATGTATACGGTTTTTCTTCACAGTTCAGGAACACTTTTATAAACAATAAAGTTAAGAAAAGTAAGTATCTAAATACAAAACTTTACAAACCCCTAAAACCATTAATTTTACTAAGTCGTTTTTGTTTTTCCTTAAAATTACCGATATGGGGTCCACATGACTCGTAGAAATTGACTTAAAATGGAGAAAGATGAATTAACATTCGGTGCGTGTCACATGACCTCACACGTGCCAGATCAACAAGGCCAAAGAATTTAATTTTTATGATTTTTAGGACCTCTGTTGTTAGAATTTGTTTTCAATTATTATATTCGATCTGCAAAAGGTATGCTACATTTGTGTGCCTCTATTGTAGTGAATAGTATTCATAATCCATTCATAACAGTTGTAAATAATTTTGAGTATATAAATTTTGTTAATTTAGAATCAATTCATTAAAAAAAATTATATTTTACAAAATATGCGCAGGTATGGACATAATGCCTGTCAGTATTGACATCAAGTGTGAGCGATGTGTTGATAAAACGCGGACATTTTTCCTTTAAAACAATTGAATAAATTAAGTGTTCGGCAACTGTACCTAATTAAGAAACATATATTTTTTCATGTAGTTGTCTTAAAAATGGAAAATGATGAACTACACATGCGCATTACGATACTTTTTGCAAACGCATGCGCCTGAACGCAGTTAAAAACGTCGCACTTTTTCCCGTTTACTGTAGGGTGTTTCACTTTTGTTTACTAGAATGGATTTGTTTCACATCCAAATTGTTGATTATTTTACGTTAAATGATTAAAATCTATTTTGTTACACGTATCGTAGCTGAAAAATGTAGAATAATATTTCCGTAAATATCGTATTCGTGTTTTTGTTGTTAGGTGAACGCAGTTTGGGTCGTCGATGGTATAACGTGTGGGTGTGTAGTATTAAAAATTTTTTTATATATATAGTGATGACGGCTCTATACAGGACGTTCCTACACAGGGCGGTCTAGTATTTTATATACTTAGATATGGTGGAAAAGACATTAACAGTAAAGGTAATAAATATATATTTTGTATAATACTCAATGCGTTCGTGTTGACACTGTATAAAAACGTGTGCATGGGTACACTTTGCCGCATAAAAACTCAACTTTGCCACCCAAAATTTGTTTATGTACTTTTCCTAATTAGATAGACAATAAGAAAAATGCAACAAAACACATTCTGATATTTAAAATACTACTTTACTGTTAAAACAAACTGATACGTAATTTCAAGTCATTCAGTTGGTCGCTTATAACCTGAAGCCAGTCAGAGACAAACCAGGTTTCTGGGACCCTGTCGATCGTCGCGCCATCTGGAATAGAGTTATCTCCACCTGTTTCAGCTAAGACGCCCATTAGAATTGGTGAAAAGGCAAATGATCCGAGCTATATCTGTAAGGGGTTTTGGGGCATGCTCCCTGGAAATTCTTAAAATAAGGATGCTCAGAGTTTTCAGGGCAAGTTAGTGTTGTATGCTATGGATGATGATTTCTTTTTAAATGTTATTAAAAAGGTCACTTCAAACGGGCGGGAGGGAGGGGGGTCACGAGATCACTGTGACCCCCCCCCCCTGGAACCGCCAGTGTCTCCACATCTACCTGTCTAAATAAAACACGTTATGTAAGTCAAGTTTGTTGATTATCACAGGTATTACAGATGAAACTATATGACGACCACCTCATCATAATGAACAATGAGGGTAGAACAATGACGCTAGTGTATAGTAACGACTAATATTAACATGTATCCTTCAATCACTATATACATGTATACTGGCAAAATATGATGACCAACAATTCAGCGTTTTAAGAAGGAACTACTAGTTATGATCAGCAAAGGAATGTTGTATTGTTCAAAGTTATTTATTCTTTTATTTCATTTTTATAAACCGCTTCGAAGACAATTTTTATTTTATAAATATAAGGACTATTTTGTTTTGGTGTATAGATATTGTAGGCGACCAGGCATTCAAAACGTGTGAATCATTTCTTCTTCTTTTTTTCATATTATGTAAGATGGAAGGAAAAATTAAATAACTGGTTACTGTCTTAAGATATCGGTTTTATCTTGCTCAGGTCGAATGGCGAATGCCGCGATTCTAAGCTTTAAAGGATAAAGCCGATATCCTTAAGACAGTAACCAGTTATTCTGCATATGAACCTAACTAAAACCCTCCCCAAACAGAACACACTGGGAATAACAATCGGACAAGTTGATTATTCATTGAATTATAACGAAATAAAGAAAAAGCAATAGGTGTTTCAATTTAGTCTTTGAGTCTTTTCCAAGCATGTAATAACATTTAATGACCTCTCTTTAACGACCAACTGTCAATAAAAAGCATCTTAAGTGGAACCATCAAGATAAGTTGCGTTCTGTGTTAAATACAGTCGAACCACCTTTCTATAATAACCTCCTTTCAATATAGAAACTATTATATTTTTATTTCCAAACACTGATCTATGATTGATATTATATATCACAGAAAAATGTATTTGTTGCAGATGTAGAAATAAAACTAGAACATCAAACCATTACAATATATATATACACGTGTATACACATGTATGTATATGTATGTGTATGTACACACACACGTGTGTGTGTGTGTGTGTGTGTGTGTGTGTGTGTGTGTGTACATATACGTATATATGTACGTTGTACATACAGTACACAAATACAGATTTGACATTGTGTCACGTTAAAAAAAAAATTCCAAAGGTGTCTTCGAACGCGGCCGTGGGATCGTTTTTGCAATAGTTTCTAATGAAAAATAAATAAATAAATAAAATAATAAAATAATATATATATATATAAAAATTAAAAATAAACAAAGAAAAAAACATACATATATATATACAAAACATTTAAACGCAAAAATATCCCACACAAAAAATCCATAAAACAAAGAAAATAAAAAGAACACCACCACCACCCGACAAACAATAAATAAACAGACCAAAAAACCCCACCAAAACCACCAAACTCAACAAGAAAAAGAATCCCTAACTCATACGTACATATGTATTATTGTGTATATCTTTCCGTGTACACTGTTTATAAGGAAACGACTACAAAGGGCTATTATCGTCAACTTACCTGGTTGAATGGCCGGACCCGCACAGCCACTTTAACGCTATCTCCACTTGAAGCTGGCATTTGGAAAATTTACTTTTAAAAAGAAAATGTATGAGAGAAAAATTATTGTCTTTTTGTTAAAGAGTAAAAGAGTATCCTTCCTTACGTACACATCGCCGTGTTATGACGAGACATGCAGAATCGATAATTCTCTGCAGAACCCGTTACGTGATAATAACCGGAGTGTTGAGTCAATAGCTGTCTGATTGAAAAGCCGCGACGAAGTGACCAATCGGCGCCCGTCATGCCATGTAAACTTAGGAGCGTGGTGTAACAAGTAAAGGTATGACATTGTAATCTTAGGGTACGGCGTATTGTTACCGATAAAGGAAACAGCGCCGTATCAGGTTTTGTTTCCAGTGTTTGTGGTTCCTAAACAGTAAATTATTTGTGTTAATAGTATTGAGAGTCTGTGACCGATATTTTCCAAATTAGTATTTCAACGAGAAAAAAAGAAAGAAAAAAAAAGTACATAAATAAATAAATAAATAATAATAATTTTTTTTTTTTTTTTTTTAATAATAATAATAATAATAATAATAATAATAATAATAATAAAAACACTAATATAAATACTAAATACTAATATAACTCCTCCATGACTTTGCCGATCCCTATCATGTAATAGATGTACGTAGCTGTTTTTCATTATTAGTATTTTGCGATGTTATTTCTTCTAATAAGATGTATAATATTTATTATGCATATGTGTGTGTAGTATACCCAAGCCACGTGGGTATATAACATGGATGTAAATGTGGCATTTCATGGAAATAAACTTTTGAAAAAAAAACCAATAATAAAAAAACAACAAAAAAACAACTAAAAAAACAAACAAACATCATATTTAAAAAAAAAATTGTAGTGTGAAGTGGGGTGGGGGTGGTGCGGGTTTGACCCCCGAATCACCCACCCCCTCGATAAAGTCAATTGCATTTAGGTAACTAGGTTGGTAAATAGGCAGGCAAGTAAGTGAACTAATAACATACATAAATAAGCTTGCAAAAACGTCTGGCAACGCATATATGGGTTCACCCGACTGTTTTCTGTCGTTTCCAAAGGGAACAAAAAAAGGTGTGACATACATTGTGGTGGTCAAACAATACTTGTAGTTAGGATTAACTTAAAGACCCAGAGGTTAGACAAATGCAATTAGTTGTGGCTGTTAGATTTAGAAATATCTGTTTTAGTGTGTCATAATCTTTCTTGGTATCAAATACTCCAGCTATAGACTAAGTGTGACAATTATCATGTTGTCAGCCGCTTAGCATTATTACCCAATTCACTTTTAGAGTTTTGAGACCCCCCCCCCCACCACAAAAAAAACCCCTAAAACAAAACAAAAAGAACCCAACAACTGATTTTTATGCAAACAAAAATTAATTCTTTAAATATTATTTTATCAAGATTGTTTAAAAAAATAATGTTTTTGTTTAATTTGTTCTTGTTCAAATAATTCCATGTGACCATAGTTTGATATATTATTATAATCATACATTATTCTCTAACCCCGAAAATTCGTGAGCTATTTTCGCCCAATGGTACAGCGCTCGTTCGATGCGCGGTCGGTCTGGGATCGAACCCCATCGGTGGGCCCATTGAGTTATTTCTCGTTCTAGCCAGTGCACCACGACTGGTATATCAAAGGCCGTGGTATGTACTACCTATAAAAGATCCCTTGCTGCTAATCAAAAAGAGTAGCGTGAAGTGGCGACAGCGGGTTTCCTCTCTCAATATATGTGTGGTCCTTAACCATATGTCCGACGCCATATAACCGTAAATAAAATGTGTTGAGTGCGTCGTTAAATAAAACATTTCTTTCTTTTCTATCGTGAGCTATAGTCTCTTTTTAACAGTATTAATAAATATAAATAGCCATTTAACATGCAACATCGTGACTAGCGTACTATATTGAATTTATGGTACTATGCGTAAAAGGTACGCAAGCTATAAAGAAAATTGATGTATCAAATAACGAATTCCACACAATAAAGGTTTGCGCTCATCGACGTGTCGTCAAATGGGACTGTTTACGTCCCAATTTCGCCTCCTCTTTATGTAAATTAGTTTACTGATGCAAAATACAACCACAACAACCCCACTGCATAATATTATAACATCATTTACTAATGGAAAATACAAACACAGCTATAGTTTAATGATATCACAATCTCACCTCACCGTATTATAACATCAATTACTAATGTAAAATTAAAAAATACAGTTTTAATAATGTCACAATCTCACTGTACAATATTATGACATCATTTACTAATGTAAAATACAAACACAACTAGTTTTAATGATCTCACAATCTCACCTCACCATATTATAACATAATTTACTAATGTAAAATAAAAAACACAACTAATTTTAATGATCTCACAATCTTACCTCACCATATTATAACATAATTTACTAATGTAAAATAAAAAACACAATTACAGTTTTAATACATTCACAATCTCACCGCACCATTATTAAAACATAATTTAATAATGTACACTACAGTTTTAATAGACTCAGGATCTCCACTCACCACTTTATAACACCATTTATATACTCAACACTCGATAAATTAATAATATAGTGAATAACAAAAGAAACGCAAATGTTAATTTAGTTTTGTTTAAGTTTTAAAATATTAATTTTGAAACGCATTAGTTTTTGTGTCTATTAAAATTATCAATGTCTCGTGAACATTTTAGGCCAATTTTGAAAATGTTTACCGAATTAAATGATTGTTGTTCAGTATATGTGACAACTATAGTTTATATAGCTGTTCCATAGTTTCAATAAAGTTAAACGCGTGTGCAGAGGGTGGGTTTCGGGGGGTCGAACTCCATCTCCTGCTCAAAGCAAATTTTCTTCTTTTTTCCATTATGTTTTCCAATGGAGTATGACTCGAATCCACAGAAACTCCGCTCGCAATAGCCTAGACACCCCCCCCCCCCCCCCCTCCCTCCTGTATAATTTCCTGCCCAGGCCATGAAAGCACTTTTGGGGACAAATTATATGGTTAAATATTTTCGAGTAATGTTATTTTGGGCAATTTAGCAGGTTAACTGCTATGTAATCATGTCGTTAAGGCACCGGCGTGACTGACAAGAAAAGAAAACGTCTCCTTTGTGACTGGTTCTTTTACTGAAGTGTACATACGTGACTGGTGCTGTAACAAAGCAGTACAAAACTGTATACACGTACAAAGAGACGAAGTAAACGTGAAATTCAATATGCTGAACATTATATTATCTTCAGCTTGTTAAGGAAACGAGTCTGTTGAAAGGCCATATATGATAGTGTATATAGACTAGATTTCTACACGGTGCAGAGCGGTGCACAAGTGATTGCAGTTGCCAAATACATATTATTTGCGATTTATATTTTTAGGTGGGGGGGGGGGGGGGGCGTAGGCCAGTGGTAAAGCGATCGCCTGATGCGCGGTCGATCTATGATCGATCCCCATATTGAGCTATTTCTTGTTCTAGCCAGTGCACCACGACTGGTATATTAAAAGCTGTGGTATGTGCTGTCCTGTCTGTGGGATGGTGCGTATAAAGATTCTTTGATACTAATGAAAAAATGAAGCGAGTTTCCTCTTGGACCATGTCAAAATGACCAAATGTTTGACATCCTAAATAATAAATCAATGTGCTCTTATGTTGTCGTTAAACAAAACAAATGTTACGATCCCGCCCCAAGGATGGCCTTAGTAATATGTGTGGGTGTGATAATTTTTGGTATGCTTCAATCAGTCAAATGATTGTTGAAGCTTACCATTCGTAGACACAACCTTTGACTTCGCTAGAGAGTTAAAGTTTGTTTTGTTTAACCACAAGAGCACATCGGCTATTGGATGTCAAAAATTAGGTCAGTGGCGGATCCAGAAAATCCATTTGGGGGGGGGGGGGGGGCAATGACATGAAGCGGAATGTCAATGGAACTTTGGGGGAGGTTTGGAGGGGATCGTAAAACTATGAAAATTAATATATAATAAAATTATTAGTCGCCCCCCCCCCCACCCCCCCCCCCCCCCACCCCCGATCCGCCTCTATAGGTAATTATGACTCGTAGTGGACAGAGGAAACATGTTACATTTTTTGCCATTAGCAGACAGGGATCTTTTATATGCACTTTCCTACAGACAAAAAAAACCCCCCCACATTCCACGGCCTTTGACCAGATGTGGTGCGCTGGTTGGAACGAGAGAGAAAACCCAAACAATTGAATGGATCCACCGAGGTGGTTCGATCCTGCGACACAAGCACCTGAGGCGAGCGCTCAACCGACTGAACTAAATCCCGTCCCAGAAAAACACATACTACGGCCTTTGACCAGTTGTGGTGCACTGGTTGGAACGAGAAAACCCCAATAAATTGAATGGATCCACCGAGGTGGTTCGATCCTGCGACACAAGCACCCGAGGCGAGCGCTCAACCGACTGAGCTAAATCCCGTCCCAAATCTAGAGAGTTGTATCCAAGACGTGTCACGTAATATAAGCATGAATTTCCCTTCTATGTGCTAACTGGAAAGTGCATTCTCTGAGATCACCTTTCCAAACAGAATAATAATGTGTTAGTTTAAACTCCATTCACAGAGAGATCGCGGGGGTTATCTGCATGTCAAGCGTCCCTGGTAACCACAGTGAAAAACCCAACCGTACATAATGGATTACTCTTGAGCAGTCGGAAAGCCTTTGTGTGCTTGCGTTAACCAACACGTGTATTTTACATACATATATTACCAGTGTCTATAGCATTGACTATACCAAACAAAATCCCATAGGCGACCACGTTAACGTTTGTGTTTAAAAACACTGTATGCAATATATCAACCAAACTATGACTCATAAATATCAGTACTACAACCCCTACCTCAAAGTATTAACTGACGAAAATGGTACCTTTCATGGCTCATTTTCGGTATAACCAGATGTTTCTACAACCCTAGTTTCTCACAAAACTTGAGTACTTTTTTTACAGGTACCCCATACATGTTCCAAGCACAAGGCTACTTGATACAGTGGCACTAGATGAAATGAAATTGCATACATTTTTAGCCCAGATGAAACTATTTTTTTTACAACCAACACACTCACATTTATAATCAATCACAGGACTTGTGGTGTTAACTTCTCTATCAAAAGTTCTCTGCACCTCCAACTTTGACCCAGCCTGAAAATATTTGGTTTAGTGTTACCAGTAACGCATATCGTATTACATTTGGATGAGATTTTATTTGCTGTCAGTATACTGATAAAGGATCGCAGCCAACTGGTAGCATTAAATTTTAAGGATGGGGCGGGTGGGGGAGGGGGAGGGGGTTTATTTGATTAGGACATGCATACAATAGCAGATTCGGGCGTGGGTCCACAGGGATCGAGGAGTTTGGACGCTTCCTTCTCACTTTGTTTATCCTTACCGTTCGGTTATTATGTGTTCAAGAGTTAAATGCGACACTTGATGTTGAGGGTACGATGGTGATGACCTTAATGTCAAAGCCATACTGTCTACTGAAATTAGCACCATAGATATTGATTTTGTTTACAGAGTACGAGTATGTTCACTGTGCAGGCGTAAAATTGAAGTTTGTTTTGTTTAACGACGCCACTAGAGCACCTAGATTAATTAATCATCGGCTATTGGATGTCAAACATTTGGTAATTCTGACACGTAGTCGTCAGAGGAAACCCGCTACATTTTTCTTAATGCAGCAAGGGATCTTTTATATGTACACTTTCTCACAGACAGGAAAGCACATAACACGGCCTTTGACCAGTTGTGGTGGACTGGTTGGAACGAGAAAAACCCAATCCGTTGAGTGGATCCACCGAGGTGGTTCGATCCTGTGAATTGAGCTGTGCAGGCGTAAATGCCGTACATAACGAATTGGAAAAGATGTTTTAAAATCGTTTTCAAATGGTTTATGAGAACATGTAAGAAATATAATAAAATTGTACTCTAGGGTTCGTTAGATACCATGTATGTTTAAGTTATAACTCGTTGTTTAACAACATATTCAATTGCAAGTTAACTCGTTGAGGCTCGTGAGACAGCTGACCGTTTAAAAACGGAAGTGCTTGATTACAGGAAGATTAAAAATAAACTCCTTTCCTCCTAAAAAGAAATCTGAAATTATCAATAAAACAAATAATGACAAGTAGTGATGTAATAACCAGTAGCGGATCCAGAAAATCCATTTAGGGGGCCCCCAATGGCATGTGGCCGAATGCCACAAACGTTTCCGGAAGAATTTCTCGGATTCTTCAACGTAAAAATTTTTTAAATTAAAATATAACTGTCGCAAAGTTTAGGGGGCCGGGCCCCTGGCCCCTGAGGACACCTTTAAATAACTGATAACTAATTATTAGTAATAACTAATCAGCGACGGCCAACATATACAAGTGTCGCAAAATTTAGGGGACCGGACCCTGGTCCCTAACGACACCTTTAGATAACTGATAACTAATTAGGCCTATTAGTAATAACTAATAAGCAGCGGCCAACATATTGACACAGACAAATATGCATTGGTTCGGTAATATTTTGATTAGTTGGTGACTTTTACTTGTTTTATTGATAATTTCAGAATTAATAACAAAAGGTAGCCTAGTTTATTTTTAATCATTTGGTAATTGAGAACATGTGAACGGGATTAGAACAATGGTGTTTCACGGGTAAAACACAAAACTGTATTATCTATTCTAATTATTGTTTTAAAAAATAAAACTATATAGGTCTACTCGAGAATGGAACTACATATACAAACAAACTATATGTTTCATACTTCACGTAAACTAGTAAAGGACGATTAATCGGTATCTTTAAACAAAACCACAAATACTTATATAAATATGTATTTATTTATTTTTAAAAGAGAAAAAAAAAGCTGAATGTTTTTTTTTTCCTCTCTTAAATGTGCTGTTATAAGAAATTGATGTTAAAGGTCAAAACAAACATTTCATAACCGCATGTCCTTGCATGAATGCAAATCCCACAGAGTAAAGATTAATAAAGAAAACGTCGTGAAACCGAGTCGCATTTAACTGAGTATAGAGTTCTGTAGCATTAACCAATATCACAGTACAGAAACCTTACGGTAAAGCCATTGTGGTTTGATACATTGATCATACTACAATCAAAGAAAATTAATTCTGCGTAACACATTAAGTCTGATACGATCTTATTTGCGTTTCAATTTAAACTCGACCTTACATAATAACTATAGATATGAACGGTAGGTGATGGCCCGGGAAGTAGATACATTTGTATAAGTTGTTCTAAAATGAATTCTACGTTGTGGGACAACTAGGTATTTACCAAATAACGAATATCTACTTTGAATATGTAGGAGTATGGAGATATTTGGCTAACGAATATTAAGCAGGAATTAGATACGCTTGGGCTAAGTTATATATGGAAATCGACCCATACCCATATCTGTTTTTATTACGTAATTAAAGAAAGAATATTTGATGTATTTAAACAAAAGTCCTCTAGCATATATAATAACAGCGTCGCCAAAGTGATTACTATATAAACACTTAATAAAGGAATATCAATTACAGACATATCTGACGAAGCCAATTGATTCACGTAATATAAAAGAAATAACAAAATTGAGAATTCGTGCACATAGGCTAAATATTGAAGCTGGTAGGTACAAAAATATCGAGAGAACGCAAAAAGTATGTACGTTATATAATATTAATGAGATTGAGGATGAGTTTCATTTTATTCTTCAGTGTCCACGATACGAAACTTTAAGAAATAGATTTATTACGAAATACTACTCCAAGAACCCCATTGCCTTTAAACTAATACATCTCTTGTCAACTACAAACAATAAGGAAATAAATAACCTTGGCAAACACTTGCTACAGGCGAACAAATGAGGGATATGCTATTACTACAAACAACTTAATATACTTATATTTGTTCCTATTTGTGTGACTCATATTGCTGATTGTTTATTGTATATATATATATATAGATACACGGTATATGTATATGTATTTATATAAGTCATTATCCACCATTGTTCCGCACTATTGTACATAATATTGTATTTCATTGTTATAATGCTGATAAGTTGCAAAACGTAACGCAATAAGAACTTGAACTTGAAAACAAACTTTCCGGCACTAGTTAATTACCCTATTACATGTTTGTCGGTGTGTGCAGTCACCCCCGAACGAGTTTTAACGACTCAATGGGTAGGTGTAAAGCCACTAAACCCTCTTCTCTCTCACTAACCACTAACGATTAACCACTAACTCACTGTCCTGGACAGTGCTCAAATAACTGAGGATATAAGCATGAAAATAAGTTGAAATGAAGAACATGCCTGAAGTTTAATGGGTCGTAGGATCGATCGCCATTGATTTCCCCCATCCCATCTCCCTTGTCTGTCTATCCTTCTGTCCGTCCCTCTCTCTCTCTGTGTGTGTGTGTGTGTGTGTGTGTATGTGTCTCTCTCTCTGTCTCTGTCTCTTTCTCGATCGGGACCGGCCTCGGTGGCGTCGTGGCAGGCCATCGGTCTACAGGCTGGTAGGTACTGGGTTCGGATCCCAGTCGAGGCATGGGATTTTTAATCCAGATACCGACTCCAAACCCTGAGTGAGTGCTCCGCAAGGCTCAATGGGTAGGTGTAAACCACTTGCACCGACCAGTGATCCATAACTGGTTCAACAAAGGCCATGGTTTGTGCTATCCTGCCTGTGGGAAGCGCAAATAAAAGATCCCTTGCTGCCAATCGGAAGAGTAGCCCATGTAGTGGCGACAGCGGGTTTCCACTCAAAATCTGTGTGGTCCTTAACCATATGTCTGACGCCATATAACCGTAAATAAAATGTGTTGAGTGCGTCGTTAAATAAAACACTTCTTTCTTTCTTTCTCGATCGACCAAATGTCATAATACACCAAATAGCTGTAGTTTAAATGTGCTCGTGTGTGTGTGTGTGTGTATTCTTTTCCTTTCTTTGGATCTACTACAAGTGCACACAAACATCCAAAGAATTTGTTATCAAACAAGTTAACATTCATTTAAAAATTAAATTAAGTCATATTTTAGTTGAAAATCAAAATTACACCGATCCTCGACACCTGCACGTCTTTGAAGACATTGTGATTTATAAATCATGTTTCAAGGTTGGCTAAAGTACTAGCTTGCCTTTACAGAGCTTAACACGCATGTATACTTTATAAATGCAACAGACAACCACAAGTGCAGCTTTAATCGACACGTATGTTGAATAAGAAAGATAGAAAGATCGAGGGGAGAGACACACACACACACACACACACACACACACAGAGAGAGAGAGAGAGAGAGAGAGAGAGAGAGAGAGAGAGAGAGAGAGAGAGAGAGAGGGGAGAGGGAGAGGGAGAGAGAGAGAGAGTTGCAGGAATATGTGATGTAAGAAAGTTTGTATTTCAAGTAACGAGTTAAAATAATAGGTAGGTTTAAAGGTTTAACAATATTTGCACGCATGGACACATTTTGTTTTAAATTCCTTTTTTTCCTGAATTCCCCACGTTTTATACTTCCTTTTCATGTGTGACATACTGTAGTATAGTACCAATGGATTTATATGTTAATTAAGGCTACAACGAGACGACCCGTTTCCTGACGTAGCATTAACGAGGTTTACGACGTTGCGGGACACATTATACGGTGTAAGATCTGATCTTAACGAGTATACTGATGGAAACAGATAAGGGAACACAAGAAAGCAGAGTCCAGACACACTAATTTTATGCTAGAAATCCCCCCCCCCCCCCCCCCCATCCAATGTAAAAGTTCTGCAGTTTTTCACTCACTATACTCACACCCTTTTCTCTACCCCTTCTCATTTTCGTCCTCTTTGTTCAAGTCTAATGTGTAAGTATTTAAACATGCATCCGCATGTAAAATGCTGGGAAGGTCTTAATATAGGCTAAGCCTGTTGACCAATCCCAATGTTTTTGTCAAATAAATATAGTTTAAACCAAATTTAATCCACTACTAGAGTAGTAATGCCTGTAATCGGTTGTACACAATGCACAGATGTATATAGGATTGAATGTCAGTACTGTGGGATTGTCTGCCAGTAACACGTTCAACTTTCTGATTCTATGATGAGAATTTTGGTCGCAGTCAAGATTTGCTGTTACTATTTAAATGTGTTCTCTTTTTTTTATCAGCATAGTTTAAAGGCACTGTCACAGGTGGCTGACCTAACTGACCTAACAAAAGTATTATCTGAAAATATATACGTTTCATTTGTCCCTAAGAGTACTTTATTTAACCACATGCATAACCACCATATCCCAATTATTATTGATATTTTGTAAAAAAATAATTGAATTATGTCGACGGTCCACAATTCAGACGGCTATTTGGATCGCAGAGGTGTGACGTATTATTTAAAAAAAATATTTTCGCCGAAAAGATGCGAGAGTTCTGATGTAATTTCTGCACTTATCGTGAAAAAGTTCCAAAATAGATTAAAAAAATAAAATAAAAATAATTGACGACAGGGTGACAGGGAATCCTCTCCACTGTGATTTAATTAAAACGTCTTGGATGATACAAAAGTGAGGTTCGGTATTTCAAATAAATTTAAGTTTTATTTATAATCCATATTTAGAGAAATAAAAATAAAATAAGAATATAAAATCCGTGACTGAGTGCCTTTAACCATCTCTTAAAAGGCGTATCAATGTAAATAGTAAACTCGGGTATATCCTAGGCACGGCCACATGGACAGCCGTTGACACTCCCTTTGAAGATATTGTTTAAGGTCATATATTTACCACCGACATGTGGGTATTTAAGTACGTCACTTGAACAGGAAATTCATTGCATTGACTAATACGACGTTTAAATAAACAATCACTATCTCGTATCCTATTTGTTTTTGTTTGGTAAATATTCGAATCAGCACAAGCACTGGCACAGACGGAGTGGGGGTCATATGGTCTTTAATCTCCTTATGGATAGAGGCCAGGGACTCCATCTCTCCAATCGTCTGTTTAATTTCAATAAGCTTGAGCCCAAACAATTCAGTACTGGTACATCTTCCTTGTATTAGTTTAAAAGTTTGTTTTTTGTTTAACGACACCACTAGACAACATTGATTTATTAATCATCACCTACTGGATGTCAAAACATTTGGTAATTCTGACAGAGTCTTAGAGAAGAAACCAGCAAGGGATCTTTTATATGCACCATCCCACAGAAAGGATAGCACATACCATAGCCTTTCATATACCAGTCGTGGTGCATTGGCTGGAATGAAAAATAGTCTGTTGGGCCCATCGACGGGGATCAATTCCAAACTGACCATGCATCAAGTGAGAGCTTTACAACTGGGCTACGTCCTGCACTTCCTTGTATTAGTGTCCAAGGGAACGTTGAACAGCTCTTTATGACTACCTAGCAGAGGTTCAAAGAGGCAGTGATGTGTTAAGGATGGGTAGGCAAGGATCAAAGGATGCATTACATAATGGGTTCTGAAAAGAGTCCACAATTGTAATTGCAGATAAATGCAATGCTACAATTTGAAATAACATCATTCTTTGGGTTAATAAACTGAAATATTCCACATCTGATAAGACCACATGGTGTTGTCGTCCCTGCCATAGACCCAGATGTAACACGTTAAAAACTCACAACCAGTCATCAAATCACATGCAAAAACAGTAAAGTCTATTATATTAAAGACAGTCTAGACTGTAGTTGTTTTTGTGATTTACTGTCTTACTTGAACTAAATGCAAAAAGCAACATGTAGCCCAAACTACATAATTTAACACCTGTCTTAACAATCACATGCATGGCCCCTCATTTCAACATAACAGGACACAATTATAAATGCAACACAATAGGACACGATTATAATTGCACTGTGCTATAAAAAATTTTTATCTTGACAAAACTAAATTAAAACATTGCTGAATCATTGTGGATTTATTGCTTCTTTTGTTTTAATACTTGAATACAATGTGGCTCAAGGGACTCAACGAGTATGCTCCAAGCATCAACTTTTATAGTTACTTCATCCAGCCAGCTTATCCTGTGATATGATTGGCGTGTAACTTTTAGCTTTTACCTGAACTGTTTTTATCTTGCTTTTAAATGCTGAATTACGTGGATTTTATGTTCAGTTCTTTCCTTGAGAAAATTTAGTGGTTTAGACACTTTGTTTTTACTCAAAACATTATTGGGGAAAGGAGTGTTTTTGTCAATTATTGTGCAACATTCTCAAATCCACCCATCGTTTTATTCATACATCACTCTTCAATTGCAGGTAATTGAAAAAAAATAATCAAATATTTAATACAAAACACCTAATTATATTGGTCAAATGACATCATGTTGACTGCAAGACACCATGGGTTGATTATACTAAGGAAAACTATCACATTCTTCTCAGTGTCAGCACTAATAGTCTATGTTATATTTTCAAGTGGATTTTCATAAATTTAGAGGGAGAGGCTACAAAATGTGAGAGGGGTGTACAAATATGGCCACATTTTGGATAATGTAATTGTTGAAACCCCCCAAAAGGTGAAAAATTACCACACCAAAGTGTTTTAACAGAATACACATCCATGGCTGTTAACAATTACGTTTTGTCACATCCCATAATTTCCACTCTCCTTAGTGCACGTTGCGTAGTTCTCGAATGATCCCATTATTCAATCGTAAATAATATGGAAGTAACGTACCGCTGGTCGGTAAATGTTATATTTGACCGGATCAACTTTATTAAGTTTCAATATCTATAATACGCAATCTAATATCTCCCAGCAGAACTATTACATTGTAACAGTGTTCAAACTTGGACGTGCTGTTCATCATATGATGTGACATCGGGTACGGCTATTTCTTCAAAGGGAGTGAGTAGCACATTTAAATTAAAGGTAGTTTTTTTTTCACTTAATTTACAACTACTGTAGAAACGTTTGTTTTGTTTTTTTAATTACAAAAACCATACCAAAAATGATTAAAAAAAAGAAAATAATAATAAAATATTTGAAGAAAAAAAAAGTACGAAACATGTACACACCTTTTTACAAAATAAGATCGTCTGCTTAAAATAACACAGCAAATAATAGTGCAGGGTGCACATTAAGTCAATACTTTACTTTCTACGTCCGTTCGGACTATGTAAATAGCGGATTGGACATATTGCGATAGATCCCAAATATGTGTTAACGCAAATGAATGAATTAAAACAAAAAGTTGTATTCTTCTACCAAAACTGTATTATATCAGACAATAATTTAGTATTACTAAAAACTACGACACAACAGACTGTATCAAAACAGGGTAAAACTAATTTGCATATCCAGGTCAGACTTGTTCGTCACATGTTCGTAATCGATCGGAAAACCAAAACGAAACGTGTTCGATGTCATTTTTTTTTTAAAATATACAATTAGCTAAATTTTAAAACTTTTTTATGAGTTCAAGTATCCGCGATAAGAACAACTTTGGGAATCTTTATTGGGAAACTGTTGGGTCGTTTTGATATTGGATTGGGAATTTACGTTAGGGGAATGGGGCCGTTCATCGTCCCCAAAATGTATGGTAGATTATACCCATCCGATAGGTACCTAAAGGGGGGGTCAGTGGGGCAAAGAAAACGGCCGAAGTGATCGGGTTGACATTACGGAAACCGAAAACGACCGAAGTGATTCTCATTTAAAAAACAAACAAAAAAAAGACTGAAAAAATAATTTCCACAATTTCTCCGACGACGGAAATCCGTCTCACGACGGACAGTTAACAGCCATGCACATCAACCTCAACTCAGCTTTCTTCTTTTTTTTAATGAATATTACACAGGTCCATTTGACAAACATCCAAACACAAGATATAAAGAACAATCAGAACATTAGAGATAAAGTCCCTCCGGGGTTCCTTCATTTTTACGGTAAAGTACATTCTCCTTGGCTTTCCTGAAATCTTCAGTGGTCACTTTCATCCTTCTTTCTCTCAACGCTAGCAAGCCTGCCTCTGTGCATATAGCCTGTAATGAAAGTAGGTCATGAAGATTAGAAATATTAAACTGCCAGTATAACAAAATTCTGTCTACATGGTTTTAAAGTAACAAGGTAATCAAATCTTCCCAGTTATTATGATCCATATGCCAATGTTCTAAGAAACAAATACATTTACAAAGTTCTAATTCTAGCCAATACAGGAAACCTTTTTACTATTAAGTATTACAAAAACTGTACTTGCAAGATTATAATCAAGGTTGGAGTTGAGGCTTAATTAATTAAGTTAATTTTCCAAATCTCCCCAACAGGCATTTTTGTTTTTATTAAACTATGAACATTGATGTTTACATATGAGATATAAGCTAACTGCGCAAAAAGCAAGCACAATAAATGTTTTGGCTGGAAAATTATGTTTAAATTTCTTTTAAACCAAATTTTTTAGCATATGAAACAGAATACTATCATCATGTCTGTTAGATACACTTCATCAGAAAACATATCTAACTCACATTCATTCAGTGATACATTTTAAAACCACTAATAAAATAAATAGTATCTAACAGCCAGTCTTGTAGTATTCTGTGTTTATTACTACCTTGATATCAGCACCAGACAGGTCGTCCTTGGCCATGACGTAATCATCGATGTTAACGTCCTTGGCGAGCGTCATGCGACTTGTGTGGATCGTAAAGATTCTCCGCTTCGTCTTCTCATCCGGAAGAGGAAACTCAATCTTCCTGTCAATTCGACCTGGCCGGATTAACGCGGGATCAAGAGTCTCGATTCTGTTGGTTGCCATGACAACCTAAATAAGAATTTTTTTTACGTGTTACTTAATTAAAAAAAAAGAGTTGATTTTAAAGTTAACTTTGCTTAACACAGACTTATTAAGCATCAGCTATTGGATATAAAACATTTGACAATTCCGACACATAGACTTCAAACAAAACCTTCTATATTTCCTATTTGCAGCAAAAGATATTTTATATATTATTTTCTTCACAGACAGGACAGCTCATACCACGGCCTTTGATATCCCAGTTGTGGAGCACTGGTTGAGATGGAGGAAAATAATGTGATAATGGTTAAATATTTCTCTGAATGTCCTTCTTTTTTTTTTTTACAGTTGGTGTTTGTGTGGTGCGTATGTGATGTCCCTCAGTATGTTTATGTGGCTGATTTGAAAGTTAATTTTCTGTCATACCTTAACATCACCCCGTGAATCAAATCCATCAAGTTGATTCAGTAACTCCAACATAGTTCGCTGTATCTCCCTTTCACCACCAGAGTTAGACTCGTATCTGAAAGAAAAACCAAACAAATTAAATATTACTAACTATTCAGATTTAAATAACAAGCTACGAAGAACAACAAATTGCCACATTTTACCCTATGTTTAACACAACAGACCACAGAACCGATTTAAAGATTATATTCTGAATGAAAACTCTTGAAAACATTTACATGTATCAATTGTCAAGACTTCTGATGTCTAGTTAATTTTAGTGCACCACGACTGGTACATCAAAGGCCGTGGTATGTGCTATTCTATCTATGGGATGGTGCATATAAAAGATCCCTTGCTGCTAATCAAAAAGAGCAGCCCATAATGTGGTGACAGCAGGTTTCCTCCCTCAATATCTGTGTGGTTCTTAATATGTCCAATGCCATATAACTGTAAATAAAATGTGTTGAGTGCATTGTTAAATAAACCATTTCCTTCCTTCTATAGGGCTCACTTGAGTTGTAGGATCAAACCAGGGCTTCTAGATTATGGTAGCCCCACTCCCATGGCTAGTGATATTCAGTGTTGGGCTAGGAAATAACTACTATAACTAGCCCGACGGCTAGTGGGGGAAAAAAAAAACTTTGTCAAATACAACATTTACATATTTTGTAAATATGAATATCCTGAATATCTTAGGATTTTTAAGCTCAGTCTCCCTATTTAGGTGACATATCTGATTATTACTATTAGTAAAATTGTATTTATTTAAAGTAGGGCTAGTGAATAGTTAATCATGGCTAGTACATTTTTAAAATCACTGATCCCATGGCTAGTGGATTTTTATAAAATTCTAGACACCCTGCAAACCAACCCCCCCCCCCCCCCCCCAAGGTATGTACTGTACTGTCCTGTCTATGGGAAAGGAATATACATATAGAACTAGATCCCTTCTTGCTAGTGGGAAAATGTAGCAGGTTTTCTCTTAGACATGCCAGAATTCAGAATCTTTGATGTCCAATAACAAGTAATCAATGTGTCTAGTAGTGCCGTTAAACAAAACAAACTAGTGTTTATTGCTTGACAAAAACTGACATACCAGTACTTAGTATACAAACTATGAAAACTATTGATACCACAGACTAAAAGATGCCTTTTAAGAGAAACCTGCACTTAGTTAAGACACTTAAAAGTTTGTTTTGTTGAACGACACCATTAGAGCACATTGATTTGTTAATCATCAGCTATTGCATGTCAAACATTTGGTAATTTTAACATTTTAGTTATTTAAGTGAGGAAACCCGCTACATTTTTCCATTAGAAGCAAGAGATTTTTTACATGCACCATCCCACAGACAGAATAGCACATACCACAGCTTTTAATATACCAGCTGTGGTGCACTGGCTGTAACGAGAAATAGCTCATGGGCCCCACCAACGGGGATCGATCCTAGACCGACCGTGTATCAGGCGAGTGCTTTACCACTGGGCTACATCCCACCTCAAAGCTAAGATACATACAAACTATAACAACCCATATCACCAGACTGACCTTTTAGTTCCTATAGCATCTATTTCATCAATAAAAACTATAGAGGGAGCATGCTCCTCAGCCACTCGGAACAATTCTCGGACCAATTTTGGACCATCACCCTAATAAATAAAAAGCAAAGAATATTGTGGTGAAAATTAGCTGAATGGCCCATCATTAAACCAAATAAAATTAAATTTATAATTACTAACCACTTTAATCGAATGTTATTGCATTGTCATAGGTGTTGAAAGTTAATGAATGAAAAATGTGGTGCATTCTAAAAACATTATGTAATAAAATTATGAAATGAGCAGTTTACAGCATGTTAGTGTAGTAAAACATTTTTATTTATCTACTTCAGGAATTAAGCTGTTAGTAACCAAATCACCAAATGTGAATTAAAATTGAATATTCGGCAAATAAATTTAATTATTAACTCGAAAATCAATTTTTATAAAATAAGAATCTTTGAATAGTTTTAATTTTTTTATACCTTTTGTAACTTAATTATTTTGGGGATCCAGCTTAAAGCCAGCTACTTACAAGGTATTTCTGTATTAACTCTGATCCCACAACTCTAAGGAATGTTGCTGATGTCTGATTTGCTACAGCTTTGGCCAACAGAGTTTTCCCTGAAATACAACAAAACAAAATTAACCAGTTTTTAAATAAGTCTTAAACTGTCATAATAGTTTATACAAGACACTAATCTTTACCAACAAAAAGGAAATATATGAAGGAGTTTAGGCGCAAAACGCAATGTATCCATTTTTCATTTTCAGTAAAAGTGATTTTTTTAATTGGCGTATATAGCATTTTGATTTTTTTTAAATGGGATTTACCCAATACAATTTCATAAGGATCAATCACGATTGCAGCAAATCAGCTGGCCTACGATTAGCCCTTACTGACATACAATAATGACTTTAACTAAAAACTCTTGTGGTGCATTGGTTACAACAGAAAATAACTCAAATGTCCACCGACGTGAACCAAGCACTAAGTGATCTACATCCCATTGTTAACAAAATGAAAGGATCAAAACAGCACATACCAGTTCCTGGTGCTCCATACAGAATAACTCCCTTTGGAGGTTTGATACCCATTTCTTCATAGTATTCTGGATGAGTGAGGGGCAGTTCAACAGACTCCTAAAATTAAACATTAAAATGTCATGAAAGCAAACATGTCTAGTACTTTTACCTGGCTGGAATTTGTTGAAAATGTAAAGTAAGAAGACAAAAAGCCCAACACAACACCACACGATACAAGTGTATCCATGAGAATAACTGAATGTCATAGGATACCATTATGATTTCATCAGCTGCTATGCAATCGGCTATTGTCATATAAGGCACTCATTTCATGTGGCACCAGGTTTAAGAAAAGAATAGTATTAGTAAAACCTGGAGCAAAACAAAAGGTCTTCCATATCACAGAAGCAAAGGAAAAAGAACGAAGGAAGAGATGATCATGCAACAGGAAATGGATACATTTGCTCAACGAAAGAATATAGCCAGTTGAATGGCTGCAGGATGTTCCAAAACACCTATAAAAAAGGGAGGAAATGTACATAGGTGAGAAGCCAGATTAATGTATAAGGAAAGGAAATGTTTTTTTATTGAACGAATCACTCACTTTATTTACGGTTATATGGTGTCGGACATATGGTTAAGGACCACACAGATATTGAGGGAGGAAACCCGCTGTTGCCACTTCATGGGCTACTCTTTTCGATCAGCAGCAAGGGATCTTTTATATGCACCATCCCATAGACAGGATAACAATGTATCAGTCGTGGTGCACTGGCTGGAGCGAGAAATAATGTATAAGGAATGCAGGATGAACTTACTTTGATTTCCTGAATCTGATTGTCCAGCCCTCCAATATCAGCATATGTTTCTTGTGGCGCCTTCTCCAGCTTCATAACAGTCACCATCGGATCAATGTCATCAGACAGCACACCCACCACTGCATGAACCTGGTGAGACATTGCAAATCATATTATTATTAAAAAAAAAGTTTTTAATTTAACGACACACTCAACACATTTTATTTACGGTTATATGGCGTCAGACATATGGTTAAGGACCACACAGATATTGAGAGACGAAACCCACTATCGCCACTTCATGGGCTACTCCTTTCGATTAGCAGAAAGGGATCTTTTATATGCACCATCCCATAGACAGGGTAGTACATACCACAGCCTTTGATATATCAGTCGTGGTGCACTGGCTGGAACGAGAAATAGCCCAATGGGCCCACCGACGGGGATCGACCCCAGACTGACCGTGCATCAAGCGAGCGCTTTACCACTGGGCTATGCCCCGCCCCTCATTACAAATAAATACATTTATCTACCGTATAACCGGAAATTTTCGAGGATTTTTATTTTCGTGGGTTTCGAGGGCAAGTAGTCAGCATTGAAAATATAAACCCTTGAAAATATTTGAAAAAATCAACAAATTCTATCTAAAATATTTATTATGAAAACCATAATACACTGACAATTTACCGGAACATTTTATTTCCTGTCATGCGCATTCCACCGGATACGACAAGAGAATAGTATAGTCAAGACAACAAGTTAGAATTTTAAAAACGTTATTGTGTGAATCTCACTCTTTGTAGAATATAATGAAATATTTTTAAATTTCGTATATTGTTTTGGTCAATGTCTGCCCGCACTGCATCAGTGATTCTGGGGTGGATGAATGCAGATTTCAACATTTCCTAGCGTATTTTTAATTCTGCCATAACTTTCATAATCCACCTTGCATGAATTGGTTTTATCGCCGAAGTACGCATTTCGATCTTGATGTCTGTTATAACTTTGCCGTCTTTCATAGCCAGGGAAACCTGGTGAACTCAGACTTTAGGGCATCCTTAAGTGGTTTGTTCACACATACGTCATAATTGGCTTTCCACAAAATCAAAGACTGTGGTCAGTTGTCTGGCAAATAGCATACCGGGTATCACAGTGGCCAATTAGGCTACAGGTGACTGTTCTATTGTTTAACTTTACATGTCAGTGGTATCGAACAACTGGCAGCCTGACGTAAAACTTTAATCAACAATAGCAAGTATTCTCGCAACTAGACTTGCTAAAACTCAAAAATAAAATCACTTTCAATTTAGATTTGGCAAACGACGAAAATAAGAAACCTTGAAATGTTTTTATACCCTAAACCACGAAAAATTAAGACCACGAAAATTTCCGGTTATACGGTATTATCATTTATACCAATGTGTTCATAACAGACCATCTTGCAAACTGCATGGCTCAATTTAACATCTTCTTCAGGATTTGTTTTATTGAGAGTAAGCACAAAATTGGTGTAGATGCGCATTTTGCGTATGGCAAAAACATTTCAAAACTGCTTAAGTTCGAGCCCTGAAATTACACATGCTGGGACAGGTAATAAAACAGAAACGTTTTAGAATGACCATGGCACAAATGTGTTCATAAATAGACTGATGGGCAATGTTAGGACCGATGGGCAATGTTAGGACCGATTCATGATGATCTAAAAGGAATGGGGGGTCCAGAAAATATTTCCATGGGGTGTGCATGGAAAAAAAACCCAGGACTTTTGATCTCACTAATTTGGATGCACCACTTTTATGTCCGTTCTGAGCACAGTGGGGTGTTTTTAAAGCAGTAATGTTATTAACAAATGCTGAAGAGTTGTGAATATTTCAAGTCATTTCAGTCTAATTAACGCTAAACATTTCAGTGGCTTTGGGGTGAAATATTTTGAGGTCAGTATGTTTGTATGTTTGGGTGCGATTATTTTGGGCATACTTATCTCAGCACAACACTTATCGTCTTGATGTTGGTGCAATCTAAAGCCCTTGCTTAACATGGAAGTCAACAGAGTAAAAGAAGGAAGGGTCTTATTTAACGACGCACTCAACACATTTTATTTACGGTTAAATGGCATCAGACACATGGTTAAGGACCACACAGAGGAAACCTTCTGTCTTCACTTCATGGGCTACTCTTTTCCTTTAGCAGCAAGGGATCTTTTATATGCACTATCCCGTAGCCTTTGATGTACCAGTCGTGGTGCACTGGCTGGAGCGAGAAATAGCCCAACGGGTCCACCGACGGGGATTGATCCAACACCGACCATGCATCAGGCGAGTGCTTTACCACTGGGTTACGTCCCACCCCAGAGTAAAAGAATGCATCTTTTGTTAAATGTATGGGACATGGAGGGAGCAAATGACCCCTCTTCCTGCAAGCATCAAAATACATAACCCTTCCCAGCAGTAAACAACAGTATTACAATCTTATTTATTAATGAATGGTTTGTTTTCAAAATTGCACACATAAATAGTTGGGTTTTTGGGGGGTTATTTCAAAAGCACTTATACTTTTCTTCTTATGTCCGATCAAACTGAAATTATTTACAAACATAAATGTTCATGGAAGCTGGAAAGGACTAAAAATGTCACAAGATTCATCAATGATGATTAAATTCCAGTTGTTACCTTGTGATTGAGCAGCACTGAACAGCCCGGCTCAAGCTGGTCTTTGTCGACAAATGACAGGATACTGACGTAGTGCTCACTGCCGACAGACGTGGACACAATGGCGTGATTGTCGTCAATGATCTCCTCCAGGTTACCGACCGACATCGGTGACCCACGCAGTTCATCCACCTTACTTCTCTCTTCCTGCAGCAACAATATTAACTTATTAGAAAATACATTTATAATATTCAAAAGGGAAATATAAAATATTTTGCCATACAAAAAAAAAGTGAAAGAAAGAGTAACTGATGGAAGTCCCTAGACGCTCAAAAAAGAAATATACTAATAAGAAAAAAAGAAAGAAAAAAAAAAACCCATAAAAAAAATACCAATTTAAATTTAACTAAAATGCAACACTGAGCTACAGTCAGGTAAGAGCCAGGGAACATTGTTTTTAAAACCTCCATCAGTGACATTTCTGGTCAATTAAAATTAATTAGCATCTACTGTTTAATGTCTTAAAATTGTGACACGATCTCTGAAACCTGTGTAACAAAACACGATACTACGATACTGAACAAAATGTTCCCTGAGAGCTATTTTGATGACTATGATAGTACGAGAGCAAGTACATAGTCTACAATTAAATCAAGGTTCATGTGTGTAACTTCTTACTGATTGACACTTACTTCATGTTTTTCCTCTTGCGGTTTTAGTCGCTCTTGATTTTTAATGAATTCTTCTTCCATTAAGAGATAATCTTTTATTCTTTCTAATTTTAGCAGCTTCAAGCGACATCTTGTGTGTGGGGTAACTGTAATGCAAACAAATTAATAATATGATTTTATACACATAAGGATAGCAAGCAAGGACCAGTTTCCCATTCAATTTTGAAGATAATGCAATGCCCCCCAACGCAAAATCAAATATATTTCTAGCACCCCCATTGTTGTCAGTGTCATCTTCCTACGCCTATGTAATACAATAAAATAAGACAAATATAACAAATATCCATTTACAACATGCTATCAGCTTTCTCTAGCACGCAGACATGAATGTATTACTGAGAGAAAAGTTAAAAAGTTAACAAACATTCTGGGAGAAAGCAATACATACATAAATGTACTCTACTATGCTCAACAAATGTTTAAGGGGTTATGAATATAACAGGCTGAATTTACAAAACCAGTTTATGTCTTACATGCATGTAACTACATACATTTACAATGTTTAAACACCTACATTTAAAAAAGGGAAGAAGAGGCTTTGTAAATTGGCCCGACATTTCGGAGATATATGATAAAGCTATATCCTCATAAAATCAAGTTGCCCAACTGACCATTTGGTTGTCACAAAAAGTGTAACTTAAAGTAAAGATTCTAGTGAAACTATTCATTTTACCCAGAGGAAGCTTAGTAGCAGCATCAGGTCCCTTGACTTTTCTTTTCTTCTTTCCAACTCTAGTTGGCACAGGAGGCTCATATTTTCGTTTCTTATCCTAAAATGTATCAAACATTCATTTCAAATTATTAATTTAGCAGACTGATTAGTTACTTGATGCATATGATTAAGCTATACAATGTTTTGCTATCTAGATAAGTTAACAATAAACAGAAAATAGCAAATAAAAACATTTAATAAGCCCTGAAGTACAATAACAGTTTGCACTGAACATAATTACAGTACGATTGAGTATATCAATGATAAAATTACTTTTTTAAAGCAGTATAATTAAGTGAGGAAAGAAAGGAAAGGAATATTTGTCTTCAAATGACACATCAACACATATTTGGTGACAAATGTGGTTACTTCAACATTAGGTCAAGAGAAAGATGAAACTCACCATTACCACACAGGCTACTCTTCCAAAAAGCACCAAGGGATCTTTTACATGCATTTTCCAATAGACAGAATAGTACATACGATACAAAACAGTTGAAGTCTCCTTTGTTTAACAACACCACTAAAGCACATTGATTTACTTATCATTGGCTACAGGATGTAAAACATTTGGTAATTTTAACAGTCTTATAGAAGAAACCTGTTCAATTTTTCCATTAGTAACAAGGGTTCTTTTATATGCATCATCCCACAGACAGGAAAACACTGGCTGAAATGAGAAATAACCCAATGGGCTCACTGACAGGGATCGATCCTGGACCGACCGTACATCAGGTGAGCACTTTACCACTGGGCTATGTCTCGCCCCTAAGGCCTTTTCTGTAACAATCGTGGGGAACTGGCTGGAATGGGGAGGAGGGGAATGGTTTATTAATTTCACCACAAGTAAGCACTGTATGTGGGTCATTGAATGATATCTTGCCAGAGGTGATGAGACAACTCGACAATTATTACAAGAAAATAATTTTACCTTGTCATCTGACTTGTCTCCAGAACCACCTCCAGATCCACCTGATTGCTTCTGACCCTGAAATTAAACACACACAATTTAAATATACATACTCAGTGTTAGCACATGCTGCTTTTGGCTCATTACACTACACTGGTACATTATTATTACAGGCGTCATTTTATTATTTTTATTTTTATTTATTCTGTTGTATTTTTATTATATTACTTATTTATTATTGAACATAATGTTTCTTTATTGTGGGACAATGGGCACTTGAAATAAATAATTGTTTTGTTTTTGGTTTATCAGATATAAAAATGCACTTCCAGTGGTTAGACATTAAAGCTGCATGCCCTAGATCCATCCAGTGAAAATAAATTATAATTTTGGTTAATGTACAAACCTGTAACACACTTAGATCACGTTTTTATAAAATGGAGTGAAAAAGCAGGTTTTATATCGATAAATACCATGGGAATCCCCATGTCCCAATTGCTTGAAATAATTATGAAAGTTAGTATTCTGATGTCACCGGTAGATGTCGCTCGAAGCACAAAAATGCCTAAGTCATGACAAATTTCACAGAGTGCGCACAGACTTGGGGTGCATTCCTTTCACCTCTCCTGGACATGTTCCAACTGTTCTGTCCTGGACAGCGAAAGGAATGAGTTTGGAACAAGAAGTTACTTTACGAACATGGGTGCTTCTGTTTAGGAAGTGGCTGCTGCAGCAATCATGATACTTGAATGGGAATAAGACGACACTGACCATGCTGACTATACTACAGTGTTTGAAATAATAAATTTTATATATTTTGTATTAACCGCAATTAGCCTACATTTGCTATTCGAAACTGGGTACTCGTGCCTAACCTATTGTTATTAGCAATTAGATGCACCGTTTATTATTGGTGGTGGTGGTGGTGGTGGTAGTAGTAGTCATCGTCGTCAGGGGTGGAGAGGCACTTCCCCTCCCCAGGACGAAAACGTAAGATTTTTTTTCCTACTCTATTTAAATAAAGGTAACAATATAGCTTGTGTCCCCACCCCCTCCCTCAAGGTTGTAACCCCTCTCCAGATATTGTAAGACTTAGCAAAAGTATTGGTTTTAAGGGTTTGTAACGTGTTGTATTGAGATACTTACTTGTCTGAACTTTATTGTTAATGAAAATGTTCACGAACTGTGAAGAAAAATCTCACAAATGAACAAGCAAACGACAACAAATCGGATGTTGATTGTGCGAACCGTGCACGAGAAAACAAACCAAACCAAAATGATAACGGTCACATGGTATACCAACATCTGTGACACTGAAATGGGAATATCCCCTCTAAAAATAGATTAGACCTTGTCTACTCAACGTTTTTTTCTCAGAGGCACGTGGCTTTTTAAGAAATACGAAAAATGCATTACAAACACCAGGATTACCAAAAAACACTTCAGGTGAATGGAATTGTATATTCTAAATAATAAACGGTAAGTAAAGTGCAATTTTATTTGTGAAAAAATGGGTTTAATAGCAAAAAACAATGGCGTAATGGTTAACAACTAGGGCATGTCCCTTTAAGATCAACAGCATTCATTCTTCACTCTTGTTTTGGCTTTCTGCACAATAAATATGTAACATATTCAACGTTAATTTTTAGATGATATATCATTATTATATCTGACGAAAGGTACTTTTATTATTTTTCATAAATTTCTAAAACTAAAACAACCTTTAGGCTAGTTTAAAATTATGAAAAATAAAAGGAATCCAATCTGTGAACAGCGTTTTCTGTTCAATATAGACATTAGAATAATTTTGACAAGGATCAGAAAGAGTTCCACCTGTACCCCTCTAGTCTATATCAAACATCAGTTCAAAGGCTCTAAAGACGGATCATAGTCATAACGGCCCCAGTACTAAACGGCCATAACAATAATTGGTCAAAACGGCCCTAAAAAAGTCAAAACAGCCAAAGTGAAAAAGTCAAAACGGCCCTTAAAAAAAGTCAAGACGGCTGTAGATATAATACTTTAAAAATGTATTTCATCTACACAAGTGTCAAGAAAGATAACTGTGCAAAGAGAGTTTTTATAGTACGGTCTCACTACACAGATATTATCTGCGTCTTATTTATGTTTGAATAAACAAAGAGTTTAAAATCTACATATGTGGTTAGTGTACTAGTACATCTGTGTTAATATGTAGATTTTAAGTACAGGTAAGTTTTGGAGAAACATGAATAGTTACTATTATAACCATTCCAAACACATCTCCTGAGCCATTATACAAGAGATTGCACCAAGCAAACCCCAACCATACCTCAAAGCCCAAACCCTAAAAATAAGAGGGAACGCTAACAAATACATTTACGATGAAAACTAATTATTACAAACTATGGTTGCATTAAACCAGTATTTTATTGATATTAAAGGAAGAGCTCTCTTTCAAGATTAACTCACGGCGATATTTTATTTTTATTTGTTTTTGTTGTTTTTTTACCCAGAGCAGAGGAAAAGTTACTCCTGTTGATTTGACAATTAACAAAACTGCCCGAGCCTTAAAACACTCCGATTACCTAACCGATTACCTAATAAAAACACGAATGGTATCATGAAATGAAACTAGTTTGTAAAGCAGATTTTATACAAACTCAATACACTCACTGTAGAAGTTAAAAGGCTAATTGCTGTTACCTGCCGACCGTATCAAAGAGCCAGCTTCCTCCAAGAGGCCATTGCGCGAGCACACATATGGATTTATTTGTGGTGTTTATTTTTCATGATACAAAAGTTTCTCTTTTTATCATATAGTTTACGTCATATAGTGTCATGAGAGAAAGTTATATCAAACATCCAACCAACATCAAACGTCCTGAATCGTTTTTAGAAGTCAGTGTAGACATTAATAATGCCAACTTTTCTGTGAATTTGGAATCGTCTCTTAATGCTGAAATTCATTGGTATTTACAAGTTGATACCCTGCCTGTATCAAGAGGCATCGATGCTGCCAGTCCAGTGCAAGTTGATGCAGGAGAAGAAGATTGGACGTCATCTCCGGACATCTGCGTGCAGAAGCCAGTAGGAGCTCTTCTGTAACTGGACACAGTATAAAGATAGGGATACGAGTCCTGCTGAGCTTCTTAACGCTTGCACCACTTGGAACTCGCCCGGCGATATGCACTCGTCCGGGGGTGGTCTTTTCAAAAACAAGGTCAATTGGTGGTCTTAATTATATTAGTAAATTGGGGGACAGGCCCGTTGTGGCCCCCGGGTGAGCAGCACCACTAGGAACGGAAAGATTTCTGCCTGTTACCCCATTTTATTGATATATGTATAGAGGGAACCTCACCCTAACCCTAAAACTAACCCTGACCCTAAAACTAACCCTAACTCTAAATTAACCCTAACCCTAAAACTAACAATTGGGGGTAACAGTCGGATATTTTACCAGGGCCGTTTTGACTGCATACCCTAAAGACTAACCCTAGGCTAACCCTTAATTTTAGGCTTAAATTTGAAAGAGGGTACAGGTTGAACTCATGCCAGTATTATGAATATATACACTATTAAATTGAAGAAATGTGGTGGAATTCATTTTATTAATTGCAAGTACAATACTTCAGAAATTTTAGGTTCTGTTAAAGCGGCTATGTCTGGAATATTTTTATTATTTAAGCATTTAGAACAGAAAATCGCATTACGTTTGGTGCATATAAGACGCCGCACTCCGAATTGGTTTCACTACACTGGCTTTTCCAAGTTAAAAATAAACCCACTATTTTGAAAATGGGACACTTTTGCCGGGCTCCCACTGGGCTAAAAATAGTACGGTTCGGCTATTGTTGCATTACAAAAACCGAGCGGATTCTAGCAGCCAATTTCAGCAGACCCTCATGGCTACGATCTAAACACCGGACTCATGCGCCTTTCGATTGTTACCTGTATTTCACACACTTTTATACACACTGTTATGCTAATTTTTAATTATTCACTACAACTTAAGAATTTTAGAGTTTTAAAGAGTATCTTTATATAATAACAACACAAAAACAAAATAACAACCAAGACTCATTTTCAGTCTTATTGTTACTAATATCCGTATAAATACAACTTAACCGTTTTATTAAGCACTTTTATAATATCTGAAGTATCACTTTAAAAATCCGTCTCTACTACGGTAATATAGGATGTCCAACTAGTATCGTATAGCCCACACCACAACACACATTATAAAAGGCGTAATGGTCCGATGTTTAGAACGTCGCCATGCGTGTCTGCTGAAATTGGCTGCTAGCGTAATTGGCTGCTAGGAAGTGGCTGCTGGTTGCATAGTACCAAAGAAGAAAGTACAGTGTCACGGTTCAACGTGCACTGTCAAATATTTACGGAGTAAAAGCAGCTGTGGGTGTGATTGGTAGTAATATGTGACATTGATTATTTGTGCTAATACTATTATCCATTGACAATAAATAAATACACTTTTATTTGTTATACAGTTGTTATGCAGTATATACCAGAGGTTGAAACTAATGCGGGGTACCCCCAAAAATGGAACTGCAATTTTCAGCAAAAATGACGGTTGCTATTAAAAACATAAATTAAATCTCTTAAATGATACGTGACCCCCCATTTTCTTGCAGCTAGATTAGATGTGAGGTGCCACACTTTCTATTGCTGTACTTCCTGGGTGTGTTGAAACGCTGCTTATATCAGTTTTATTAGTAAACGTTAACATTACCGGCAATAGGAATTGATTTGGTCTAATGGAACATATAGCATATATTCACTATATTATCATTATTTTATATTGTGTGCCATTTACTGTTATTTGACAGTCATAATTGCTTAATTAGGTTAAACTCAGGCATGGAGTTCATAATGACCTTGACCTTGGCATTAATTTACTGTGCACTGCTGAGAATAGAGTTTGAAAAAAAGTCTGTGCTGACCAATTGGAGATTTTGGCCCATATTTTTTACTTAAAATATTTTAAAGCTTATTTATCCAAGGTGATGGACATGTCATATATCACTAATCTTATTTAGGATAATAAGTCTAGGCAAGATGAAATAAGCTGTTAGTAATAATTCATTTTTAGTTAAAAAATAATGTTAGCTGATATTAGGTTAAGCGTTTAGATCTCCATTAACAATGTGTCCATTAACAATGTGTATTTGAATGCAATTGGCTCTGGAATGACTATATTTAAATAACCTGATTTCTGCTGTAATTTTAACATACTTTTTAGGTTGGTGAATTATGTTTTAGGCAAATATGGGAGTTTTTACAATTGTTTTTGTGAGTTTGGCAAAAAACATTAAAATCTACAGAAGTGGGTTCTGTGTAGCCATTTTGCATTCTCTTCTTTATTTGTACACAAATATAAGCTTGGTAATGATAGCTTTAGGTCAGTTCATTAAATCTTGTCCATATATTCAGTGAGTTTTCTATAGTAAAGGGTATTTGAAGTATATACCAAGTACAAGAGCAATTTTGACACATTTGTTAATCTACCTAGGAGTGTGTTAGTATTATCTCCCACTATCACCACACTTGTAAAGCTATATTTTCCAATATTACTATGTAAATGATGTGTTACATTACAGATTGTAGTAATGCATAAGATATAAATATTATATTCAGTTAAAACAGAAAATAATTAAAGAAAAATGACTTTCGCACTCTTTAGATGGATTGAATGTACTTTTTTTATGACAAATAAAAAATAAAGATGTAAAACCCTAATGATAACTCTAGATATGATACATGTCTGTAAGCACCAATCACTGGAGATTATTAATAAAATATCAACAGATATATTGGTAGCTGTGCATATATAAAAACCAACTAGGCTGATGGGTTTGAAAATATTGCATTCAGTGACTTGACATCCAAGCATAGTCCATACCTTGGGTGTTTACCCCACCATGATGTGTACCACATTAATTTACTACTATTTGTGGATGCAGTGGTGTTCATTTCACAATTTTCAGATACCACATGTAATATGCTTTTTTTCTAGTGAAGTTCTTATCATATGCCCATTAAAGTCTTTCAAAACACAGGGTCACTGCAATAAATGAGTTTTAAGGTAATTATTTATTGGAAATGAGAGACTCTGACTATGCATGCACACACTACATATACAACTAAGCATACACAACCAACCCATAGTATGTATCTTCAAGAGTAGTATTTTTATTTTTTTTAAATATGATACATTGCATTTGTATACAACTTTGCATAACACTGATGCTTCCTGAGGTGTACATTAAATCAGGTTGCACTGTAGGAACAACACTTTCAATTATGTTGTCACATCATATCAGAACACAGAAGATCCTGATAGTCATGAAAACACCCAATTGGACACTTTTTGAAAAATATATTTTTTTGATATAGGTTACATAGTACCAAAGAAGAGAGTACCGTGTCAAGGTTCGACGTGCACCGTCAAATATTTACGGAGTAAAAGCAGCTGTGGGTGTGATTGGTAGTAATATGTGACATTGATTATTTGTGCTAATACTATTATCCATTGACAATAAATAAATACACTTTTATTTGTTATACAGTTGTTATGCAGTATATACCAGAGGTTGAAACTAATGCGGGGTACCCCCAAAAATGGAACTGCAATTTTCAGCAAAAATGACGGTTGCTATTAAAAACATAAATTAAATCTCTTAAATGATACGTGGCCCCCCATTTTCTTGCAGCTAGATTAGATGTGAGGTGCCACACTTTCTATTGCTGTACTTCCTGGGTGTGTTGAAACGCTGCTTATATCAGTTTTATTAGTAAACGTTAACATTACCGGCAATAGGAATTGATTTGGTCTAATGGAACCTGCTAGAACGCGGTATTACAAAATGGCGAGAATTGTTCTAACTGGCTAGTAAGCATTTGACGATATGCGTTAATGACGACAACTTGCGAGTGAATTAAAAGTGCAGTTATGCTTGTATTTGAACTTAGAACTTGACTGTATACGATTGAAACCAGACATTGCAGCTTTAAAATGATTGTGAAAATCATAATGTTGAATGTGAGTCAGCAAAATTGAACAGTCACTGACAGGCAGTCAGGCTCAGTTCAATCAAAGAAATAGGCAGAATTCGAAACGGGTACAACTGAATTTTTTTAATTACCTGTCATATCAATTATTAAAATCAAACATACTACTATTTACGCAAACTATTCAATGGAAATAAAGAAACAAATGACAGAAATAACAACTAAATCACCAAACCTACCATAACGGAAGTCGATACTGATATCAGCGACACTGCAGAAAAGGAGATAACTCTGTTTATCTTGGAGCGAATCTCACCAATCAGAATATTTTTACCCCAAGTGAATGTCATTATTTTTATTTTTTAACATTAATTTTTCACTCTTAATTATCTTTAACTTGATTTTACACCACCATCCCCACCCACCCCACCCCGCTTCCTACGCCAGTGACATAAAAAAAAAAAACCAAAAAACCGACAGTATGTTAAATGTTAAATGATTTTTTTTTTTGATTTTTTTTTTTTTTTTTGTACCGTCGATTTAGGATCGATCCTTGTCGGTGGGACCATTGAGCTATTTTTCGTTCCAGCCAGTTCATCACCACTCTTAAGTTCAAAAATAATATGTAGCTCCCCTTTTTAATTTTTGGTGAAGCGTTCAAAATGCACCTAAATTCCTTCAAGAAATTGCGCAATATTTTCTTTTTTGACTGTCCAGGGCCCGAATAAAGTCCAGACTTTAACGTAATGCTATTTGAATGGCGTTGCCATGACGTTAAAGTCTTAACTTTATTAAAGTCTAGACTTTAAGGTTTATAAGCACGGGGCCTGGACGGAGGAGCGTGCGCTACAACAGTTAAAACCCTATTTATTTATTTCAACTTATTTCCGTGCTTATATCCAATTGAGGTTCAAGCACGCTGTCCTGGGCACACACCTCAGCTATCTGGGCTCTCTGTCCAGGACAGTGGGTTAATTGTTTGATAGTTGGTTAGTGGTTAGTGAGAGAGAAGAGGATGTAGTGGCTTTAAGAACTCGCTCTGGGTGGGAGCCGGTACCGGGCTGCGAACCCTGTGCCTACCAGCCTGTAGTCCACGGCGCCGCCGATGCAGGTGCTAAAACCCTATGACCTGGCCCGCATCACGACTGGTATAGCATTTGGCCCTACGTCGTTCTGGTTGCACCCAAGCCGCTTGGTGTTTTACAGTTGCCAAGCAACACACGTGGGGACTACAACTACCACTACATATATGCAACAGCATGTATTATATATTTTTTTTAATTTAAATTTTAATTATTTTTGTGGGTGGGAGCACTAGTCATATTTTTATCTTTATTTATATACAAAAACAAACAAACAAACAACAAACACGTATATTTTCGTCCTCAAATTAGGAAGGGCAACAGAACCTCCGGCCCCTGTCCTACGGTCAATCTGTAGTGTCCTTACACATTCCACTGAATCGATAAACTCGCTCTGGGTGTGAGCTGGTACTGGGATATAAACCCAGTACCTACCAGCCATAATTCTTAATTTGATGAAACCTCCATCCCCGTGAGACAGACGATGAGCTTTATTTTGTTCAGTGACGGCGAAAAGAACAAGACCATAACCTTTTCTATCTACAGTCAGACCAGCGATAATACGAGTCCTGCAAACAGCCGAGACTACTGTAAGAATGAACATGCGTACCCTTGAGAGCAGAATACAATACAACGACCCCTGCCTAAAAGCGTACCTAAATATATATGATTAATTCTTTATCTCATATTGTCATGATTATTTGGTCTATCTGATATACATATTACACTCATCATCATAACCAATCAGCTAAACAACTGATCTGTGGAGACCTGCAGGTACACACACAGACCCCCACCCCCCACCCCCTACCCCACAAATTTATTTTTAATAAATCCGTACAGACGAAGTCCCGATACATAGCATGTCTTCATTCATTCTCTCTCTCTCTCTCTCTCTCTCTCTCTCTCTCTCTCTCTCTCTCTCTCTCTCTCTCTCTCTCTCTCTCCCTCCCTGTCACTCTGCGTGGCTGTGTCTCAAATATAATGTAACGCTCGGGGATGGGATAAATTCAAACGTTATACGTTAATGAACAGCGTTACGTAACACATTTTATTATTATGTACATTTAGCTAGCTCTATGTCACGGTGACAATGTATAATAATTAATATACGAAGTTATATAGCCGAGTAGAACTCGAGGGAATGAATGAATGAATGAATGTTTAACGACACCCCAGCACGAAAAATACATTTGCTATTGGGTGTTAGGCAACAATAATGTGATGAGAAACATCAATATAAAAAGAACTCGAGGAAGCATTTCCTCAGCGGACTCATTGAGTTTTTCCCTTCCCATCCAGTGTCCAACGATTGTTATCAAATGTGCCGTCCTGTCTGTGGCAAAATGGATATAAAAGTAAATGTAGCGCTTTTTCTTTCTAAAGACCATTTGCGTTTCCGATTACCAAATAACTGATATATCAAATAGGCCATGACAGGCCCGAAGGAAAAAAACAAAAAAAACAACAACCTCACACGTACAATTTTGTATGGGTGTATGTGTGTGTGTGTGTGTGGGGGGTGGGGTGCCTAAGTGTACGAGACATGGATGAAGGCTACTGTCCCCCAAGTGTTGGAGCAAAACCTCAAATTCGGGCAAAAATTATAGATATTCGGGGGAAATGTGCTAACCTGAGACTTTAACCATGTACTTTCATCAGTCTACACTTATAATTATAGCTATTTGATAGTAATGCTAATAATAAGTAAAAAAATAAATTATGCAGATTCTGGCATTTTTATTTAATTCAGACATTACTACAAAACTGCATCATTATAACAAGTACCAGTAACACCCCCCCCCCCCCCCACACACTAAAAAAGAAGAAAATAAATAAATAAATGAAGAAAGAAAACAGGGCGCCCGTACGCCTATCGATGGTTGGGTGGCCGTATGATTAATTTTAAAATGTGCTCTAATGGTGTCGTAAAACCTTTAAAAACAGATTTGAAGGATAGGCTAACCTAGATCTTGAAAACATATACACAATAAAATCATATATTACTTCTTGTGTGGCTTGTTTGTGAGGTAGCAGGGATAGATGGGTGGGGTTAGGCCATACGGAACGTTATAGGGGGGAGGGGGTATCATTTGGACAAAAACAGCCCCTTAAAGCTACAGTCCCTGAAATATTTTTTTATTATTTAAGCATTTAGAATAGATGATTCAGTTCTGTTTGGTACATAAAAGGTCCACCAAATCGCTATAGTTTCACAGTGCTCGCTTATCTACATTATCTAGGTCAACTACAAACGCAATGGCCAGCTTTGTTTTTCTTCATTTAGCGGGAAGCCAGTAGAACTGGGACTTTACGTGATTTGCGCAGGCGCTAAGCTTCTGACGTGATTTTGAACAAATTTAACTGTCTTGGTTGAGGGGTCGTCTCATATCTCCAAAACATATTTATATCCAGGGGTCGGTAGGGGATTTGCCTTGAAATTTTGACAGTGGCCAGCGGTTGGCATACACTCTAGGAGTAGAGAAAGAGGGTGTTGTGTTCGATTTATGTAACATTTTTCAAGACTATATGTTATTTTTATTCATTACTTAGACCTAAAAAGGTGTTTTTTGGACATGCGCGGTCAGTCTAGGATCGATCCCCATCAGCGGGTATATAAAAGGCCATGGTATGTGATATCCTGCCTGTGGGATGGTACATATAAACGATCCCTTGCTAAAAAAAAACAAAAAATGTAGCAGGTTTCCAAGACGCGTGTGCAGGAATTTCAGCGGGGTTGGGGTTATAGACTGTGTTCAGCGAAGTTTATATGGGGCCATGCTCCCGAAGAAAATATATTTCAAGCTTGGGCAGGTAAGGGTTTCGACCTCCAATACCCTCCCCCTGCACCCGATTCCTCTCTAAGAATATATGTCAAAATTACCAAATGTTTGACATCCAATAGCAGATGATTATTAAATCAATATGCTCTAACATTGATGTCGTTAAACAAAACCACCCCAAACTTTACCCTTTCCAAAAGGACCGGCCTCAGTGGCGTCGTGGTTAGGCCATCGGTCTACAGGCTGGTAGGTACTGGGTTCGGATCCCAGTCGAGGCATGGGATTTTTAATCCAGATACCGACTCCAAACCCTGAGCGAGTGCTCCGCAAGACTCAATGGGTAGGTGTAAACCACTTGCACCGGCCAGTGATCTATAACTGGTTCAACAAAGGCCATGGTTTGTGCTATCCTGCCTGTGGGAAGCGCAAATAAAAGATCCCTTGCTGCTAATCGGAAGAGTAGCCCATTTAGTGGCGACAGCGGGTTTCCTCTCAAAATCTGTGTGGTCCTTAACCATATGTCTGATGCCATATAACCGTAAATAAAATGTGTTGAGTGCGTCGTTAAATAAAACATTTCTTTCTTTTCTTTCCAAACGAAAGAATATTTATTTGAATTTGTCGGAGGGCGGGACGTAGCCCAGTGGTAAATGTTCGCTTGATGCGCGATCGGTCTGGGATCGATCCTCGTCGGTGGGCCCCATTTCTCGCTCCAACCAGTGCACCACGACTGGTATATTAAAGGCCGCGGTATGTGTTATCCTATCTGTGGGATGGTGCATATAATAAAAGATCCCTTGCTGCTAATCGAAAAAGAATAGCCCATGAAGTGGGTTTTCTCTCTCAATATTTGTGTGGTCCTTAACCATATAACCGTAAAATAAAATGTGTCGAGTGCGTCGTTAAATAAAACATTTCCTTTCCTTGAATTTGTCGATTTTATTTTAAAAATATATACATGATCAATGTATTACTAGTACACAAACTAAACTTTGAAAGTTCTACTAACACTTCATAAAATATTAATTCTGAAATAGGAAGGTTCGATTGTCGATAATACGTTGTCAAGATCAAACCGGTTTTAACGAAAGACTCTAGTACCGTATCCTCAATCGAACGTTCTTCGTACAGCGCAAGATTTCTCATTTCATTTTTTGAGACAAACGCTACAATTTGAAATCAGCAAATGCTCGTGTTAACTGAAAATGACAACATGCTGTCGTTTGTGCTTTGCCGAGCAATGGCGGCATAGACGACGAATCAAACGTATACTTTTGACGATATTCGTTCATAGCGAACACACACGAGTTTTTTAAAAGTGTATTTGAGCTTGTATTTCATATTTGTACATGATGTTATAATATGGTAACCAGACTAACTGTAATTATTTTAAAACTATTATTAGTATAGTAATAAACGTAACAGAGGCATTAAAAAAAGGAAAAAGAAGTGAATGCTACATTTGCACGAACTATACATAAAAAATAAATAAAAACAACGACTTGAGCGCAAATTTTAAAATGTTTATTCATTAAATGGATAAGTTCTATTTATATATATACTCTTCAAAAAAAGAAACGCAAAAGGGTACAAATGGGTTATAACTCCGATTTTATGTTTCCTACCGGTTCATGCTTTGTGAATATAAGGTCATTGCATGTCCCAAACACATTCCCACGGTTACATTCGATAAAACGCAGCTACTATACAATAAAGTTCCAAAATGTGAATATTCGCAAAAACGCAGCCACGTGCAAACCATGTCACCACTGCACGTGCGTTGTCTGCACGTGCAACATGAACACCGACAGTATAAAAGTGCAGGGTGTTCGCTTGCCTGGCCTCTGTATCTGGCCGACAGTTGACAATCCAGGACATGCCACGTCTCAGTAAACCGCAGAGAAACAATGCCATCGGCCGACTAGACGCAGGCGAATCCAGAACGGCCGTTGCCAGGGCATTCCATGTGTCCCCAAGCACCATCTCCAGACTGTGGGACCGTTACCAGCAACATGGATCAACACGTGACCTCCCTAGATCCGGTCGACCACGGGTCACTACCCCCGGGCAGGACCGCTACATCCGGGTACGCCACCTTCGGGAACGATTGACTACTGCCACCTCCACAGCCGCAGCAATACCAGGTTTGCGCAGGATATCCGACCAGACCGTACGGAACCGCCTACGTGAGGTAGGAATTCGTGCCAGACGTCCAGTTCGAGGTGTCATCTTAACACCACAACACCGTCGACTCCGACTGCAGTGGTGCCAGATTCATCGACAATGGCCTCAACTGCGATGGAGACAGGTGTGGTTCAGTGACGAGTCCCGATTTCTGCTCCGACGTCATGATGGAAGATGTTGCGTGTATAGGCGTCGTGGTGAACGTTATGCGGCAAACTGCGTGCAGGAAGTGGACAGATTCGGCGGGGGTAGTGTCATGGTGTGGGCAGCCATCTCACACACTGGCAGAACTGACCTGGTCCACGTGCAGGGCAACCTGAATGCACAGGGCTACATTGACCAGATCCTCCGGCCACACATCGTTCCAGTTATGGCCAACGCCAACGCAGTGTTCCAACATGACAACGCCAGGCCTCACAACGGCTTTCCTACAGAACAACAACATTAATATCCTTCCTTGGCCATCGATATCACCGGATTTGAACCCAATTGAGCATCTATGGGACGAGTTGGACCGACGCCTCCGACAGCGACAACCACAGCCCCAGACCCTGCCCGAGCTGGCAGCAGCCTTGCAGGCCGAATGGGCCACCATCCCCCGGGATGTCATCCGTACTCTGGTTGCTTCAATGGGCAGGCGGTGCCAGGCAGTTGTCAACACACGCGGAGGCCACACCCGGTATTGACTCCAGATGACCTTGACCTTGGTGGTGTGTCCTATCACTTACTCACAATGGACTAGAGTGAATTGTGAACAATCCTGCAACATTTGGTAATTATCGGACTCACCATTTAATAATTAAATCAATTCTCCAAATGTTACGACAATGTGGTTTTGCGTTTCTTCTTTTGAAGAGTAGTATATATATATATACAGTACATACATTCCATGTGACAATCTTGGGATAGATCAAGCTCATTTGACCCACTGATTCCTTCTGTTGCTTAGTTAATATTCCACGGTTATCACATCAAATGGCATGTATAATACTGTCAATGTTTGGGAATAGTGTGCATTAAAAATCTCACTTCCCCGAAACTCTAGTACTATCATTTCATTACTACAAAACTCTGCATTATTATTACAATAATATAATTTTGGCACAGCCCTAAGTTATACGGTAACCTAGTGCTACCTCTGGACTCCACCATGCCCATAAAACAGAATACTATATATAGGTTATCAGGCCTCGACTGATGGAGATTTTTTTTTAGGGCATTATGACGAAACCTTCAGCAAGTGGCCTCGACTGATGGAATTTTTTGGGTGGCATTACAACCAAAAAGCCAGGAAACAAGGATACCTTCAACAAGTGTATTAATATAACACAACAGCACCCATTCAAAATAAATAAGTGTGAACATTCTCATTTTTTGGGGGTAATAAAACAAGTTTCAGGAGTCGTGTTTGTGCATGATGATCAATTACTAACATGCAAAATAAGGCACATTCAATTTGGCCATGAGAATGTTTAATTTTCAGGGCATTGGAGCACTGCAACAATTTGCTGCATGGCCACCATTAAATTCGAGCTCTGGTTATTCCAGAACATACGTTTCACATTTTATGTGCTTATAATTAATAGCAGTAAGTATTTTTTTCTTTTTGATTCTAAGTTGTTCTAATATCACAGATTACTGCTGGTAATTGATTATTTTTGGAATGTACATGCATAATGTAGTAAATATACACCTGTATATGTAATGATAGCTTCACAGATAAATACATGTACTGATGGAAAGAAATAAGGGAACACATCAAATTGTAGACCAAATTTAATTCACAACTAGCATAGTAATGTCTGTATAATTGATTGTCTGTAGTGTTGAATGTGCTGCCTATATGTTCCCAGTCAACTTCTGACAATATGAATTGATTTTTGATGCAGTCATTATTTCTTGTTGCTATCTGTGTGATCCTTTATTTCTTTCCACCATAATTGAGGATAGTTGAATGGATGGACAAAAATATGGATAAATGGATGAGTTGATTTATGTACATAGTGTGACACAGAATGACAATACTGTTGGGATACGCAAACAAACAAACATGCAGTAGAGGGGCTCATTGTTTTTAAAGTTGGAGTCTGCTTATAACTGCTAGTAACCAAAACTTGAAAACAAAGCAAAAAAATAAGAAAGAAAAGAGGTAAAAGGTACCCTGTCAGTTAAGTAAAAAGATTATAGTTTAATGTACCTTGAAATATATCATTTCATCACTCAAAACAGAGTAAGTAAACACTGCATGAATAATTTTTGCAAAATAAAATAATTTAATATCAAATAACAGAAATTAATAAATGTATATGCTTGCTACTGATTTTCTTTTTTGATCTGTTTAACAACTGTTGATGACAGTTCAGCCACTGATGACAGTCACATGAATTACTGTACACTATGTAAAGAAACAGATGCAGGATATTTCTAGGGTGGGGTGCAACATCCAAAAATAGCACTTACAGTATTCCAAAGTACATTTTTATTTTAAAGGATTTCTATGATGCATCAAAGTTCGAGGGATGGTCTGAACACTCATCACCTGGATCCGAGCCTTGTGTACCACTCCAGATGTCACGAAATCATGTTTTAATCCAAACAGATCACATTTTCTTTTTAAACCTTCACAGAAGACAAACATTTTACATTTTTCTCTATACTGTCACCTAAAAAAATCATCATGTTCACTGAGAAAAAAAGAAAAGAAACTAAGGCACTGAAGAAGAGAACCCACGATTGAAATTCTGCACATTTTATGCACCATTACATACTAAACTAATTACATTTTAAGATTCAATCTACAATTATGGTCAAATTCGAACTTTGTCAAATAATATACAAGGTCCAGTAACCACACTAATTGCTTTATTCACTCTGTTACTAATATACTATGAAATATATCTGACAAACCTCAACTTTCTGACAATAAAAGCTTAAATGTGCATTATCATAATCGCAATTGCCATATTTTTTACATTTATTTGTAATAAGTAACTACAATTCCCTGAGAAAATAAAAATTATAATGTGATGTTACTTGGCATAAATATTCTAAGTGGCTTCCTTAAGAATTTGAGGTAAAAATTGAACATTTATTAAAAGAAAAATCTACGCTGTATATGTAACGAAACAACAGTCAGTTCTTCAATTACAGGAAGAAAACATATACCGTACATGTATATGATAGCTGTTATGTCATGTGCTTAACTAAACACCCACCCTCTAAAGATTTCACAATGAATACTCTTTTCTTTCTTTTTTTCCAGTAATGAAATTATTTCATGTGCATGTTGTACAAGATACAATCTCTACATTTTAACGCAAAGAATGATAAACTATTCTGACTATTAAGCAACTTTGATACAGCCACTTTAAACTATGCCGACGGATGGATATACTGACATAAAGATTGCACTGAAAGCACTGGGAGATCAGTATTAATGCAAATTCCAATGTCACTAGGTATCAGCTGTATCTTTCACTTTGCTGTCCGTCTGTTTGCTGTTAAACATCCCAGACAAAGCTTTTTTCATATTTTTCTCTTGCTCATCCAGTTCTTTCCTGCTTTTAATTATATATTTTTGGATGGAAGGATCTGAAAATATATTTCAAAATAATGAAAGTGATTAGCAATTGGTATTTAACATAACAGAATTGTGTAGCAATCTCTGAAGCTGAACAAAATGTTTCCTGATATTGATATAAAAGTGATTCACCCATTCATTTCAACTTATTTCCGTGCTTATATCCAATTAAGATTCAAAATGTTTGTTTTATTTAACGACACGACTAGAGCACATTGATTTATTAATCATCGGCTATTGGATGTCAAACATATGGTAATTTTGACAGTCACAGAGAGGAAACCTGCTACATTTTTCCATTAGTAGCAAGGGATCTTTTATATTCACCATCCCACAGACAGGATAGCACATACCACAGCCTTTGATATACCAGTCATAGTGCACTGGCCAAATTTGCCAATTGTGAATTTCAAAAACAATTGGCAAATTTTATTTTAATTGGCGAAATAATTTCATGAAATAATTGATATATTTTAATAGAAAAAATTTAACTAGTTTTCTGCAATTTTTGAAGTTTAATAGATTATTTGGCAAAATTTTCCACTGACCCAAAGCTAGCCTAGGACAAGAAATAGCCCAATGAGAATTAAGGTTCAAGCACACAACTCAGCTATCTGGACTGTCTGTCCAGAACAGTGGATTAGCGATTAGTGAGAGAGTATTTGGTATAGTGACCGTACACCTACATAATGAGTAGTTAAATTTGCTCTGGATGGGAGCCTGTACTGCTATATGAACCCAGTACCTAATTGCCTTGAATCAAATTGCTTAAACACTACACCACTGAGGCCAGTATAAAAGTGATTTCAAAATTATGCTGCTTAATTCATATTCATTACAGGGTTATTCAGATGAACAAATTAGATTGTAACATATCAACATCTGGTTTAAAAATATGTTTACTATGTAACATGTGGCAAATCATTAAACAGAGGGCAAATAATTACCACCTGCCACTTACCTATATTAATGATATCCCTAGTTACAATTATAGCCATATGAACTGTGTTACTGTTAAATGAATGCTTAAGCAAGGCTTTTGGACTGGTATATATATTCAACCATATATAATGCACATTATTGCTTAATATCAACAAGTATAATCTTATATTTAATTAATAAAACGGTTAAATGTGACGGCTATTATATATAACGGGCGTAGCCATTTTGTACCATCCCAGTGAATATGCCCTCTGGCGAGCCTGTGGTTACGTAATATTTAACGTGTCACGTCAGGACTGTTAGAACTGAAGAATAAAGCATACCTGATTATTGCTGATGTTCTGTAATGATATCCATCCCAGTAAGCTAGCAATAAGTATATATTATTTTTCAATACAAAATAAACCACCATTGTCAAAGTGTTGAAATAACTATTGTTTTGTTCAGACATTAACCCACGTACTGAAATGATAATCAGAGTGTTTTCTTAGTTAATTGGTATTTTCTTTCTGTGGCCTGTACCTGTGGTTCCTCATTGACAGGTGTAAATTTTGGACGGTCACCAGTCAAGGTGTCTAGACACCAAAATAAAATATGTGCCTGTTTTATTAAGATCACAGGATATTGTGAGATAACCGCATGGCCACCCCTAACATTGTAATGGACATTATCAGCTGTCCTACTTTATTACTGTAAATAATTCTGTAAAACCCTTGATTAAGTAGACATTCCCATCTAAAATCACAAAACTGACCAATTATGTAGTCACAAAGAAAAGAAAGTTATCACTTGGGTATCGTGAGTGGTTGCTTTTGTTCCAACGTACCATACCAATAGGCCTAATAATATGCGCTTTTTTTTTTTTGGAATTTTTAAGAGAGAAAAATACTATAACCCCAATTCGTTCTATTAATGCAAATTGAAATATATTTAGTTAAATAGTTTATTATATTATCAAGTCATTTATGTTGTTTTACAAGTCAGGTTGATGAAAGCTCAGTGCCTTGTCGTAAATTAGAGCGTTTGTTTACACTGTGCATACAAGAGTTGGTCGGAGCCGACGTCACTTTGCCCCAAGCTATAGCACTGGACGCCATGAGGAAAAAAGAAAATGATTGCCCCCAATTAGCAGGAATAATCATGTTTTTTTATTAACTCTAAAATTAAACATTTTTCATTTCTTAAAGTGTCAGTATGTGTTGGTGATCCAGGTATGCATCTTTCCAACACATAAGGATCATGTTTCAGTTTACACTTCCTTTAAGACCAATTCAGATCCACACAAGTACAAAAACTCTATACAGACTGAATACATAATAAACAAAGCTTTCAAGTGAAAGGAATGTTTAATGCAACTGAACAAGTTATACTTATAGGTGCTATATGCAGGGCTAGCTCTGGCACTTGTCAAATTGGCGAATTTCCAAAACAATTGGCGAATTTTATTTTGATTTGGCGAAAAATAATTTTATGCAATAATTGATATTTTGTTAGAAAATATTTGGGTCATTGGCGCTAATTATTTAATTAGTCACAAGGGGTCTTTTATATTTAAAGAAAATAAATACATATATATAAAGATGGGGAAAATAACATATATATGACTCAAATACTTTTGATGAGTTGGTTTGATTACTGCCAACAATTTATTTTTTTCAAGTTTTACCACACTACATGTATGTACTATTGTGTGTGCTTCTTTAACTCCGGCCTACAGTTCTTCTAATCAACACTTTTTACCCAAACCCCACATTTAAACAATGCAACTCCATGTTTCCTTTATCAGAGTCTCAACAGCAATAGTAAACTCCTTCATTTAAAATTAAAATGTATTATTATATTTTATAAAACAGTCAAGTTAATCATTTACCTGTGTGTGCTTCCTTCAAAGTTTCAATAGCTTTATCATAGTCTTTCAAGTGGAACAGGGACATGCCTTTTCTGTATATCGCCTTCACATTGGTGGGTACACCTTCTAGTACGTAATCACAGTACTGTATAATCTTTTCATAGTTAGGAGTCTCCTGCTGAAGTAGACATGCTGAAAGTACATACAAAAGAAAATCTGATGTGATTGTAGTAATGTAACAGTAACATTTAAATATTAATATTAATAAATGAAATGAGCTGAGTGTGCTAATACATAACAATAATAATACTGTAGTGTGTGTGTGGACCAATAGAAACAGCGATCAAATGCAGACACCCAATTCACTATAAATGTCTGCCAGACCTTCTAGATTATGGCAGCCCCACTCCCATGGCTAGTGATATTCAATGTTGGGCTAGTAAATAACTACTATCAACATCAAGGCTTCTAGAATTATTACAAAATCCACTAGCCATGGGATCAGTGATTTAATTTTTTTTACTAGCCAGGAATAAAAATTCACTAGCCCTACTTTACTTAATACAATTTTACTAATAGTAATAATCAGATATGTTACTTAAAGAGATTAAAAACACCAAGACTGGAGGGCGGGGGTGGGGGCAGCATATTCCTATTTACGAAATAGACTTAAATGCAGCATTTGACAACTTTTTTTCACTAGCCATCAGGCATGGTAATAGAAGTTAAATTTACTAGCCAAACATTGAATATCACTAGCCGTGGGAGTGGGGCGACCATAATCTAGAAGCCCTGACCATGCCTGATGGCTAGTGAATTTTTTTTGGTCAAATGCTGCAGAATTCGACAAATCTGCTAGTCCGACACCCGTGGATAGTGGTTTTTAAGTTTGGGCTAGTAAGAAACGCAAAAGCGAAAACGGGACAATGACGATGGAGGATCACACTTGACAAAAGACCAAACATACGACACGACAAAAAAAAATGAAAGTTACAACATGATTTAAGTGTTTTTTTTATTTTTACGTTATACTCGTAAATGTGTAATGTTACAAAAATTATATAAAAATCCAGTTATAATTGATCAGGAATTTGGGCTAGTGCTTTACCTTGGTGGGCTAGTGGTTTTCACAAACCCACTTGCCCTGTGGCTAGTGACTTTTCAAAATATTTGTCATACTCTGAATGCTGCATTTAAATCTATTTTGTAAATATGAATATCCTGTCCACCCGCAGCCCCCCAATCTAAGGGCTTTTAAGCTCTATCTCCATCTTTAGGTAACATATGCGATTATTACTATTAGTAAAATTGTATTTACTTAAAGTAGGGCTAGTTAATTTTCAATCGTGGCTATTAAGTTTTAAAATCTCTGACCCCATGGCTAGTGGATTTTTATAAACATTCTAGAAGCCCTGTGTTTGTCGTACAAAAAGCAACATTTACACTATAAAACCTACACTGGTCAATTCCTATACTGCTTAATTAATGTTACTCATAGAACAATGTTTAAGTCACATTCACCGAAAACTTGTGCAACTTTGTTCCATTATGTGTGTTACTATATTCCACCCACTTGGTTTGTATAGGGAACTAATAGACTATCCAGGTTTTCATTATGATATATATATAATTATTGAAGATATATATGTGTAATATATGCACCAATAGAAATATTCGATTTCGGCTTTCAAGTTCGAATGTTCAACAGCCTAATCATGTGACTTACAAATAATTTCCACCTGGGTCAAAGTTCAAGGTACACCCAACTTTTCAGCCCACAGAGAAGTGATGGGCAGTCAGAGTGTAGCTCCCATTAAATAGTGTTTAAGTCAGGGGTGCAGAAACGGAAAATATTTAACTATCCCACCAGACCAGAACCAACAAAACTTTATTAGCCCGCCAGAATTTCTACTAGTCCTCCAGCCTATAGAACAATACATTATTAACAATATTATAATATACAGTGTCTTCACTTCACATTATATATAGAGATATATTGACAAAAACATTATTAAGAACTTTTGGTAAGTGATCAACATCAAAATGACAGGTAGACTGTCGGGCTGGTAGTTGCATTTTTTAGCTTGTCCGTCAGAATTTTTACTCACATTTGGCAAGTGGGTGAGTACTTTGTGCAGCCCTGTAAGTGATTTCTGCAGAACCACATTACACACTTATGTATGAACGGTTTCTTGCTAACACACTATACACTTCATACAACATGTAAAGGAATTCATACTTCCACGAACATAAAAAAAACCCCACATGTTCAATTCTCGATTTCGTTCATGCTGAATGTTGAACCACCCATTTTATGTTTGATTTCAACTGTTCACAATTATATCCAATCCAGTATGATTTATAATGAATGGAGTCATAATAATTAAACTAGTTCTACTTTTGCCAATGAAAATGGTGCTGTTTTAACACAATCCTCGCTAGCCAGAGTACCGTAAGAGAGCAAGACAGATCGACTTAATTGGACAGTTATGACGCTCTCATTACCATCAGAGAATAATCATTGTATATATCAAAATGGCACAATCTGTCTACCAAATGGTTGTTAAAGATTCCCTTTAAATCAATCATTTTTGAGTTCCTTGATAACAAATTTTTCATATATTAATCACTAATACATACACTATAGGAGGAAACCCGTCAGCAACTATGTTTTTCATCGGAACATTATTAAAAAGGGCCCTGGGGTGCTGTCGGGTTTCTTCTGGTAATGAGAGCGTTATAACTGTCAAAATGTCTGTCTTGCTCTCTTATAGTCAGAGTACTCGGGCTAGATCCAGGGGCGGGTGGCAGCATATTCACATATCTGTGTTAGGCTTACCAGCAAGATTATTGTAACAGTCAGTTTTAAGATCAACAACTTCAGACATCAGCTTTGGATCCAATGCCCCGTGTCGACTGGCATCACCCATACCTTGGATCATATCTCCATTGAATAATGACCCAATCCCCCCTGGCATTGCCCCCTGTAACTGTCCAATCCCTTTCAAATGTAACAGAGCCCTGTGATATTTCCCAATAGCCAGTTTGTAATTCTTATTCTTATATGCATCATTTCCTTCTTGTTTAAATTGTTTTGCTTTTTCAAGTTTGTCCTCATCTGGCATCTTATCTGCATTGCTGAAGTCCATGTTGAACAAGTTGTAATTATTCCCTTATAAATGAAGAAAATGTTTTTAGTTGACTGTAAAACGAACGCTTTCTTACAACATTGGGTATGCGGAACAATTAAAGTTACCAGTTAATAATGTTTATATCGATTTACGATAGTTGCATACAATATATCCTATTTTTTCAAGATCTGAATACATATTTATTATTTTCGGCCTTTCATGTTTAGGTTAGTAACTTAGTTAGCATGAAATATACTATAAACAACATTTTATAGTAATGTACAAAGCATCCTTTACGATATGCCGTAATTAGGTATCTGTTTCCTTTTTGCACGCTGTGGAAATTTAACAAAATATGGCAGAGGCAATGAGAGCAACAGTTGCCTCCTTATTACGAGGAATAGAAAGGTAATCTGGTAAAACAGCTGCATTATACATGTTAGTCAACTTCTGCACCAAACTTGTTCTGTAGGACTTTCTTCCCAACATCCACGAACATTGTTTTTGTAAATAATTTTAACTCCATTCAACTAAAGTCCGAACCAAATTGTTAACAACTACTGTAAATTACTCTCCTACCTTTACCATTACATTTCCCAATTTTTTTGTCCAGACACAAGTTGTGAAAAACCATTAAAGTGACACAGATTCGGGATGCAGATGATTCGTCCTCAGGACATTTCGTCCACTAAAAATTTGTCCACAGTTGAACTCGAGACGATTCGTCCACAACCGAAAATTGTTCTTGGACAATTCGTCCACTATAATTTTTATAGTTAATTTGGAACTAGGTAGTGGAATGGAGATCATATCGTTGTTTATTGGTTGGTTACTTCGAATGACATCACGTTATGGCATTTTTGACATAAATGACGAAATTTAAGTTTAGTTACTAGCTTTGTTTTCTAAGTAGTGTGTCACAATTATAGGTGTAATTGAAGAGCAATTTGAATAACAACATATCAACAAAGTACTATAATGGACACAGACAGACAGTAACAAGTTGATAGTGCCACTAAAATTAGTTTGTTTCATATACTATAGTAGTTTACCACAAAATAAAAATAACTGACAATTTCAATGGCTAAGAAATATTGTTTTAACTTTATTGGTCTAAATGTAATTGAGTGGACAAAACGTCTAGAGGACGAACCGTCTGGAAAACGCAGATTCCACATATGAGACTTTAACAATGTCACTAGTATAATCGACTTCGCTGAGATCGCATAGACCAAAATATATCATTACATGCAGTTTTCTACCGTCTGCCATTTTACTTTTTTATGGAATACTCTTCAAGAGGGGTGAAAGCCTCCAAAGTAAGTGACATAATTAATATAAAATAAATGTTCTCTAGTGGTATCTTTAAACAAAAACAAAAATTAATATGACGTCATCACATTTGCTTTTATATTGTAACATGTCATGATGTTGTTAGATTAAGTCATATCATTTCACCCCTCTTAGAAAGTATTCCATAAAAAGTCAAAATGGCAGCCAGCACAAAATTACATGCTTTTTGCCCTATGCAATCTCAGTGAAGTCCCAGGGCCAGTCGGTGGGCTCATTGGGCTATTTCTCGCTCCAGCCAGTGCACCACGACTGGTACATCACAGGCTGTGGTATGGGATGGTGCATATAAAAGATCCCTTGCTGCCAATCGAAAAAAGTAGCCCATGAAGTGGTGACAGCGAGTTTCCTCCTTCAATATCTGTGTGGTCCTTAACCATATGTCTGATGCCATATAACTGTAAATAAAATGTGTTGAGTGCGTCGTTAAATAAAACATTTCTTTCTTTCTCAGTGAAGTCCGATATAGGTGACATGGTTATCATCTAATATGTGGAATCTGTGTCATTGTAATGGGTTTTTTCAAGATTTCTGTCTGGACAAAATGTGGGTAAAATGTAACGAAAAATAAAGGTAGGAGAGCTGTTTATCATAGTTGGTTCGGACTTAAGTTCAAGACTTCATTTGACATCAGAAGTAAAGTAATTTACTTTGACCCCCCCTTCAACCCAACTATTTTTGTGTGCAGTTTAAGAAACAATCCATTCATAAATAAAACTGTAGTACATGCAGTAACAGTCCTGAGTTTTCGTCCCCAGTATCATTGCGGTCATATGGATGCTGGTCAATTTGCCCCCGACATTTGCCACAGTGTTTGGACAACTCACCCCAAACTTTACTGTCCATAAATAATTGTGATGAAATTAAAAATGGACGTCTACAACTTTGGTGTCATTTTATTTATTAATATCTGTGATAGAAATGAGCAGAATTGTTTACTAGTCCACCAGACAAATACATCTAGAAATCTACTTGTCCACCAATATTTTCACTTTCCAATTATATGGCTTGTTTTATTCAAGTACAAGGATGATGTTTTTAAATTCTCAAAAAGAAACTGCATTGAATGTTATTATTTGTCAACTGAACAACCACTGAGGTGCATTTTGTTTGTCCAAGCAGATTTTTTACTTGTCAGGACAAACGGACAAATGCTTATTTTGAATGCTGAATATTATAGTGAAACACTGCTATTATGACCAGTTATTAAAATGGTTTTATATTGGGGAGATCCAATAATGAATTACAATGACCTGTCAAGCTTATTTTCACAACGTTTGTGAGTTTGTCCCTTATATCCTTAAAGGAATGATCAGGCAAGGCTTTTGGACTCCCGACTGGTGTGCATATTCAACAATATTTAATGCACATTATGGCTTAAAATATTAGTATATTTAATTAATAAAACGGTAATGATTTGTGTTGACTAAATAGTGTGGGTGAGTTGACATGCTCCTCGTCTTTATAATATATAATCTCGACTAATAAAGACTAGCTATCTCCAAAAGTTGTACCTTTTCGGAAAAGCCCAGTGTGAGGTCACTAGAGATGGGTATTGCAAATTATATTGTGATACAGGAACCAAAATTGCGACGACCAGTTCTTAATTATTAGGGAAAGACTCGTATGTTCCCCCCATTTGAGGTATTGAATTAGCCATATCAACTGGGTATTGCATTAAAAATACAAACAACATAGTGCTAGGCCTGGATTTGAACTCCAGACCATCAGGACTGTAGCCGAGCACTCCAACCACTCGGCCATGCAGTGGATCAACAAGTGAGACTACATTTTAATACTTATAAATCTCAATAGACATTATTCCGTAATTCCTCATTCTGTCTTCTGTGCTATATTTCTTACAAAAGCACCCTTGTGGAGGAAATTTTACACAGAATAGTCAAAATGTCTATTTTTTCAAAGGCAAAATGTAGCAATACTGGATTATGAAATATAAACATTATGTTGGTTTTATAGAACAAATTGTTTTAAAAGGTATTGTATATAACTATCGCTAATCCTAACCCTAACTTAAACTAATTCTAAAAAACTAGGGTGCTGTATGGAATGACCAGGCTGTATGGTACAAAATGACTGGTACAAAGTTACTATGAATTTTCCGAACAAGTGGAGCTATTGTTTCTTTTCTTAAGCTAGTAGTTTTTGTTAGAAAATATATTACCTAATTTACACTAACACACATACAACATATATAAGCACAATATACCAGTATGCTAGAAAAATATTCGGACACATATTGTTCAGAATTTAAATTGTGGTATTCCTGTTATACCGCGCATCTCTGAAGTTAACGCATCTGATCCAAACTTTCCTGTGCAAAGCACTGGTTAACTTACAGTTAGTAAAATAGAATAATGTGAGGATAAAATACAAACTGAAAGTGAAACCAAGTAAACAAACAAACCTAAACAATGCTTATAAATAGTACCTGTAAACACATGTACTTGTATTTGTGCAATAATAACTAGAATTTGTTTATCTGACCAGGTACAACCCAGAGAATCTTATAACACTAGAGCGCTATGTGGAAATGCAGGCTCGAGAGAACACATATGACCTGGAAGCAAACCTAGCAATTCTCAAGCTGTAAGTATAAGAACATCACAGATATATCATTAGGGTGGGGGTGGGGTATGACTTGTATGCATGCACCTCCTTTTAGCATTTTCCTTTTTTGTGTTTAAAAAATTTAACCATATATATGTACTTTTCAACATGTAGCTCGATACTAAAATTTAAAACAAACCACTTTCAAAAGTAGATTTTTGGAATACATCCATGAATAAAGTTCTGGTGATCCTTAAGGTTTTTTTATCTTTAAATATTAGAATCAAATGATTTACAACGTAACTAACTGACAGTTCACATGTTTGAAGTTACGGTATACTAGTGCTAATTTTCCGAATCCCATCAGACATGTGACACTGGCAATAAATCCTTGACCTCATTGTAAAGTCGGTGCATATAAAAGATCCCTTGCTGGTAATTGAAAAGAGTAGCCCATGAAGTAGCAACAGCGGATGTCCTCTCTCAATATCTGTGTGGTCCTTAACCATTTGTCCGAGGCCATATAACTGTAAATAAAATGTGTCGAGTGCGTCATTAAATAAAACATTTCTTTCTTTCATTGTAAAGTGTATTTAGTTAAAATTATGTTATTAATGAGGATATGAATTTTAGTTCTAAAATGTTTATTAAATTTAGTAGTTAATAATCTGTTGATTTAAATAAAAAGAGTAAATTTCTCGATAACATATCAAAAGTTTTCATATAAATGTATATTGTTACTATATGTTTTGCAAACGTGTGTGTTATATTTTCAGCTACCAGTTTAACCCAGGCTATTTCCAGATTGGGATGACTGCTACAATACTTCTAAAAGCCTTGACCAATCTTCCACATACAGACTTCATGCTCTGCAAATGTCTTATAGATACAGTCAGAGTATCCTTTGTCATCATTTTAGTATGGGCTGGGGGTTTTAATTATATCATGAAATATTTTTAGAAAAAACAAGAAAATACAAAGATGAAGACAAAAAACCCACCAAATGTTTTTGTGTACTTGTTTAAATGTATGTATATCTATCTATCTAATCTGTCTGTCTATATATATATATATATACACATGTCCAGGGTCATGTTTAAAAACGCTAGGGTTTGCAGTGATTTTTTTTGTGTATTATAATATATTGGAAAACTCACAAAGATAATATAACTGAAATATTTTATCAGTACAATTTTTATAATAGTTTTATGACAATGAAATTTTCAAGTCATGATAAAATCTAAATCTAGACCACAAAAAAGTTGATTAGCAATGTTTTTAGTCAATTGAAAGTTGATTATCAATTACTGTTTAATGTTTTGAAACTTGTGTAGCGAATTGCAACGCGATACTGAACAAAATGTTCTCTGTGATGAATGTAAATTGATTATTGAGAATTGTAAGCAATCTTTTGTATGAGCACCTTATTAGGAAACCCTCAGAAGAAGAATATGAATATGAATTCAAATACAAATAGCATTATGAGAATAATAAATATAAGGCAGGGCTAGCTCTGGCAGTCGCCAGTTGCAAATTTTAAATCAGTTGGCAAATTTTATTTTAATTTGGCGAAATAATTGCATGTAATAATTGCCATTTTGTTTTAAAATAACTGTCGATTTTTGCAATTTTTGAAGTTTAATAGATAATATGCCGAAATACTTTGTTCACCCTGTATGGCCAATGATATAGTTGGATGTTTCTGATACGGGTGTACTTCGATAGGACATGGTTTCTTGGCAAGTCAAGACTATATTTTGTATAAAATATTTATCTGTAACAATTGTATATGTTATTTTTTTTGTGTGAATATACATGTACCTTGACCTATTAAAGCAAGATGAAGACCAGATTTTAAAAATTCTTCACCTGGCCTACCTCCTGGAAACGTGTCAGTTCAGGGCATTCTGGGTAAGGATGTTATGCATAGTTAATACACTTATATATTTAGTTAAATATGTCTTTATGATTGACAGATATTTCTTTTCGCATACATAATTCTCCAAAAGCACAGAATTCTCAAGTTTTCTGGTACTGTTTACAAACTTTAAAAATAAAAAATAAAAAGTTTGTGTATTTAAAAAAAGTTGATAATCAGAAATGAGTTTAATAGTATTCAAGAGTCTTTTGAAACATCTATGAAAACCAGACTGCTTCAATGCTTATGTATTAAACTCAATAAAGGCTTGTAACTTTAAAAATATGGATACTAGTATTACGCTAGAATTAATACAGCAGTGATTAAATTGCTCATGTGGTGTGTGTGTGTGCATGTATGCTCAAAATCTCTTTTGAATACCTACCACTCATAAAATACATTTTAATTAAAATCAAGTATTTACATATACAAAATAGAAGAACTAAAATTGAAGCAGTAAAATTATAATTATGGTGCCTTACATGTTCCCCATGTGGTCAGTCTGGAAACTGCCCTAAACAAAATGGAACATAATAACTGTTATAGACTTACTAAAGGTGCTAATTTTTAAATTTGCATTTTTAGTGAACTTTTATTTATTTAATTTTTATGGTTAACCACTCCATAACAAGGAGTGGTACAGATATGTATACATGTAGCATATTACCACGACTGGTATGGTATGTACTATCCTGTATGGGATGGTAGATATAAAAGATACCTTGCTACTAATGTAAAAATGTCGCGGGTTTTCTCTCTAAGACTATAATGTCAAAATTACCAAATGTATGACATCCAATACAGGGCTTCTAGAAATTTTTTTTAATCCACTAGCCATGGGATCAGTGATTTAAAAAATTTACTAGCCACGATTAAAAATTTACTAGCCACGATTAAAAATTTACAAGACCTACCTTACTTTAAGTTAATACAATTTTACTAAATAATAGTACAAATCAGATAAGTCAACTAAAGAGGGAGACAGAGCTTAAAAACACTAAATTTGGGGGTTAGGGTGGGGTCAGAATATTCATATTTATAAAATAGACTTAACTGCAGCATTTGGCAAAAAATTTCTTCACTAGCCGTCTGGCATGGCAACAATAGTTATTTACTAGCCCAACATTGAATATCACTAGCCATGGGAGTGGGGCTACCATAATCTAGAAGCCCTGTCCAATAGCCAATGCTTAATGAATTGATGTGCTCCGGTGGTGTCATTAAACAAAACAAACTTTAACTTTTTGCTACTAATAAAAAAATGTAGCAGGTTTCCTCTATCAAAATTACCAAATGTTTATCATCCGATAGCCAATCTTTAATAAATCAATGTGTTTTAGTGGTGGTGTGAAACAAACAAACACTTTTAACATATCAAACATTAATGAATTTATTATGAAACATATTCACCTAGTTTGTATTTTATGATTCACTGAATACAGCTTAAAATCATTTCAGTTCACACATCGACCATCTTTTCTGTTGATACAAGTACATAATTGAATGTAATTATTTTTTGAAATAGTGACACATTCTGCAGTTCCTGTTCAGACTATCTAAGAGAGTGCTATACTATTTGATGTTTCAGACTAGCTGAACGTACTGTTAATGTTATATTGTATTTCAGACTATCTAAGAGAGTACTATACTGTTTGATGTTTCAGACTAGCTGAACGTACTGTTACTGTTATATTGTATTTCAGACTATCTAAGAGAGTACTATACTGTTTGATGTTTCAGACTAGCTGAACGTACTGTTAATGTTATATTGTATTTCAGACTATCTAAGAGAGTACTATACTGTTTGATGTTTCAGACTAGCTGAACGTACTGTTAATGTTATATTGTATTTCAGACTATCTAAGAGAGTGCTATACTGTTTGATGTTTCAGACTTGCTGAACGTACTGTTACTGTTATATTGTATTTCAGACTATCTAAGAGAGTGCTATACTGTTTGATGTTTCAGACTAGCTGAACGTACTGTTAATGTTATATTGTATTTCAGACTATCTAAGAGAGTGCTATACTGTTTGATGTTTCAGACTAGCTGAACATACTGTTAATGTTATATTGTATTTCAGACTATCTAAGAGAGTGCTATACTGTTTGATGTTTTAGACTAGCTGAACATACTGTTACTGTTATATTGTATTTCAGACTATCTAAGAGAGTACTATACTGTTTGATGTTTCAGACTAGCTGAACATACTGTTACTGTTATATTGTATTTCAGACCGAGCTTCAAACTCATCCTGATATAATAGCTGGAATTCTGGGATTTGAGGATTCCATACGCAAATGTAAGTTAATTGTGTAACCTTACATACAAAATGGCTACAAAATTGAGCATTTGGCTAATAAAATAATATGTATCTGAAAATGGCTAAACCATACTTCTTTTTAGTGTGAGCCCTGGCAACACATCTAGGATTCTTAAGTGTACAGTATTTCAGTATTAAATGTATACATGTTCAACATTTATTTGAACTTTCACGATGAGATGACCATTTCAGTTGTTTGTTTTCCATTCCCCGTCTGCTGGAAAAGAAGCTCCATGTATTTTTTGTATTTTTTCGACTGAATTTTGCATTGGACATATATTCTTAGGGTCCATTTCATGATTTGGACTTAATTATATATTGGTTGTGGTCAGACAGCTATTTCATTTTTATAATGTTTTAATATTAATTTTTCCTCAGTTGTGTGTCATGTGGTAGGTGCTACATACCAGACAATACCTGTGAAGACCCTACAGGAGTTGCTAGGAGACATTACAGGTACTTGGTTTATACCAAACTCATACAAAATATGAAACTTTAAATATAGATGTAAACCAAAATTAGTTGCATGCTTTTTAATCCTAGTAACCATTTGCTTTGTTAATTAAATTGATACCTATATTTAAAAATTAGTGTAGATTTGGTATACAGTTTATTTTTTCCATTAATTCTAATGTGCAAAATCAATAAGTGAACATAATGATGATTACTGTGAAATTTCATACCTTTTTTGACTATATTTAAAAACAAAATGATAAATTGACCGTATTCTGAATTATGGAAAGCTAGGTACAAAATTAGCTATTTTTCTTTCAGCATAGATTGTAATAGCCTATTGATTTACATATTTATCAAACTAACATGTTCATGGTTTTTGGTAGATATTTTTAGGATTTGGTAAGTTGTTTGGTTACCAGACAAAAAAAAGAAAAAGAAAAGAGTCCTGGTACTGTATTGTTCTGTTACATTTAAACCTCAACATATGTTCTTAAAATGGTGTCAGTTTCTTGTCAGCGTCTTCTGACAGTTTAGACCTACTATGGTAGTTAGACAATTAGTAGTTTGGAAAATAGTTTCAGCCGTTTTTGTTTATTTTCAGAGTCCCTTGTGAACCAGTGGATATCAAAGTATGGCTGGACACTGATGGAGGATGAAATGGTTTTTATAGTTAGCCAAGAGGAAAACATCAAAACGAAAAACATCACAGAAAAAATTACATTTGACAGTAAGATAATGTTTTCATTTGGATGTATACCTCTTTATTATACACATAACATAAGGTTGCCTACCACTAAACCAAATCCGATAGATGACAGAGGTAACATATGGATGCATCTAACATGCTGTCTTTCAATCAACATACATGCCAAAGATATAAACAGCCCAATACCTCACCATCAGAATTATTTTTCAGAAAGGGAGATTTAGTTTCTTGTTATTGGTATGAAAGTACACTGGACTATCTTAGTTCTGAAGGAAAATCATCATGCTAATTTCAATGGTCCACTGATACTAGTGAAAGATGAATATGGGTTACAAAAAAAAAAATCTATAAATTTTAATATTGTTGTTTGGGTGTTGGTCCTAGGGTTAGGGTTGCACGATGGTCTAAAATGGCAGCCCCCTTTTAGAATGTATGCAAATCTTCAACCAAAATTGTATCATACGTTTTGGATGGAGAATATTGTTAAAGATTTGACAAACAATGGAAAACCTGGAAACACTGTACAATCTTTCATTTTTATTCTAGTGCAAATCAGATTGAAAGAGTTTACTGACCTAATAAAGCAATTCAAGACCATTCCTGTCATATATCTCACCAGTGACCCTATTCCAGATTTTAAGTTAAATTCTTTGAAATGTCAATGTTTGGGATGACTTCGAAAAAGTGCCTCATACATATATTGTATAGCTTACAACTTAATATTATTTACAATTTATCTATATACACCTGCTTTTAATCGGTTTTACCTTTAAAAAAAATTCATAATATGTAGTGTATTTCTTACCATAATTATCAGTATAATAACAAACAGTAAATTTAACAAACTTGTTTTCATTTCAGGTGTAGCAGCTGTCATGGCAAGTGCACGGTGATATCATGAAAACTAGATTTTAAAATTAAGAAAGAAAACTACTTTACAACACGACAAACATTTTGGTAACATTTCTGGAATGGAATAGCTGGTTATAGTAACTGTTGACTGGTGATATCATTCTGTAGATACTGGAATCGGACAACATGACTTTTGAACCAAATCCTAGACTTACGGAAAACTTCACTTTTTAGCCTTAAAGAAATATCTAGAATTTGTCAAACATTATAATGCTGTTGTGTCATAACAGATGTGCAAACAGAAATAAAGCTTTGTTGTCACTGATGTTACTTTTTGGAGTCTGAGTCACATTTATCTATTTTTCAAGCTTGCTATTTCATTAGCACCATTTTTGTAGAAAGCTCACATAGATCAGAATGGAGCAGAGTTATGATTTATCATGTAGTCTTGTAAAATACAGAAGTTACACCAGAGTTGGGGGAATTACAGGCTAGGTATATGGGAAGCAATTTTAATGACAAGATGATAAGATTGAACTAGAGTTAAATTTATAAAAAGTGATAATGCAGGCAAAATTTGATGTGTACCTATGTCTTAACACCTACATTTTGTTGTACATATTAAATATACATAGCTGTTTAGGATAAATGCCTTTCATCCATTCTTTGTTTCCCCCTCATTCCTTAGCTTAAATACAAAACAAAACAAAAGTAGCTGAAATATTAACTTCTTTATGTTGGTTTATAACACATTACTTATTTCCATGTGTTAAATACAAATCAACACTTCAAATTAACAAGGTGGATCGTAGTTCATCAAAGAAATCACCAGAAATGTCTTTATTTAGTGACTTCATATCAATCTCATTACTTAATCATCAGTGCCCGATTTGTATGTGGCATATATACTTAGAAACCAGTTAATAGGCCACACAGCATGTCATTGTCCTGTAAGGTTGTAGTTTTTGCATCAGACCAGAGGTGGTGTGTTGTAACAAGTAACCAAGAACACTTGACTGCAGACTTCACATTTCATGAAGCGGTCTGTTGAAAGACAAACTGGAGAATCGTGTGATATATATCACATTATGAGGTTGTTCTGTGGAACACTGTATTACCCCAAGTAGGTGGGAGCATCATGTGCTATATGAACATTGTGGTTGTTTTTGTTTGTACATGTACACGACCAGTTAGTCATGTGATCCCCGACAACAGATCACTTGTGAAGACTTTCTCAAGCAACCTCGGTTTATCCTCCTCATCCACAACTAGCAACACAGCTTCTGTGAAAGCATTTTCTGAAGAAGAAAAAATATTTTAATAAAAGATGAAGGAAAATCCCTTTAGAAGTACATTTATTAACTAGCAATATTGGGAGCAAATGTATGACATTTTTTGTTCTTCTATGGAGTGGGTACATGCTGTATTCCAACATATATAAGCATGCAGTCATTACACACAAGACCTGATTTCTCTGTTGCAACTGGATTATACTACTAAAGAACTGAATGGTATCCACAGAGCAGGACGGATCCCACTGGTAAGGTGCTCACCTGATGCACGGTTCCAGCCAGTGTACCACGACTGGTATATCAAAGGCTGTAGTATGTGCTATCCTGTTTGTGGGATGGTGCATGTAAAAGATCCCTTGCTACTAATGGGAAAAATGTGGGTTTCCTCTGTCAAAATTACCAAAAGTTTAACATCCAATAGCCGATATTCAATCAATGTGCTCTAGTGGTATCATTAAACAAAACAGACTGTTTGAATGGTATCCTTTGACAAAATGCAGAAAATGAAAACGGCAAGGTATTTCAAGCTATAAGAGATTGTAATAAATTATTTTATTTTTGTCATTTCATCAAGGTATGAAAGACATCAATAAATTAACAAAAACATTGAAACCAGTAAAATACCTCTTCCCAAAAGAGCAGAGGCTACTAGTGCCTTGTTGATCATCACTTCTCTGTCCATAGTCGAGATGCCATCTTTGTTCCACACATAGTTTGGCCACCAGTCTTTGCGCATGTTCCAACACTGATCCAAGACCTTTAAACTTGGTCTGCAATTTTTATTGAGAAAGCACATATCAATAGAATAGCAAGTATACCAGTACACTAATACAAAAATGACGAAAACAACATAATGCTCTGCACTTGCCAGATAATTTTCAGACAGGATCAGAAACATTATTATACAGTTGGTAACTCTTTGCATGCAAATCCCTAGTGTCACAATTCCCATGTTTTGTTTACTAAGTATTTGAGGTAAAGCCACACTTTATTGCACACCTCATTTTATGTACATGCTGAACCTAATGATGAAAGGTAAATATTAGATTTTGTCATGTTTTGCCTCTGAAAATGTGTAGTGTTAGCCAGTTATAAGAACACCTATATGAAAAACATGTAGATCACTAGACCTGTACTACCTTTTCTCTTTCTTTTTTTTTGTGATAAAGCTTATTCAAGAAATATTTTGTTCATACCTTGATTTTATGTTTTCTAAAAAAGACAGCAACTGTTGCCATGGTAGCAAAGTTTCATTCCACATGGGATAATCCAATAAATTAAACAAATGTTCGACTTCCTTTGGGGTGTCTGAAACAGAAATAATCACATTGTTAAAGGAGTTGACTTTAGTTTTTAGACTTTGTCATATATTTTCAACTATTGATATTTTTAACCATTAAATTACACTTCTCATTGATAAAAAAAATTAAATTTTTTATTATTCTGACCCAATTCTGAGTAATAAAATTAAACTTCATGATGCATGAAATGATTAATTTTTAAAGTGTTTTGAACAATACAGCTTTCAACTAACACAATTTTAAGAACAATTTGCTTTTTCAAAAAGACATTTTCCTATCTTGATAGTACATAAATATTGAACAATAAATACGACACACTAATATAAATCAAACTAAAACCTGCCTTTAATAAGATTACACAGATCTAAAACAAGCTTGTTTGATGGATCTTTGTCTGCCAGCAACTGAAACAATATAGTTTTTATATTATTTAAACTTTGCTAAGACAAATGGGCCATAGAAACTGGAATAGTTCAAATATATAAAACATTCAGATTGTCTTTATAAAAAAAAAAAAACACTTCTTTAACCCCACTCCTACCATGTGTTTTCAGTTTTAACTGCCAGCTGTTTTTGGTTAGCTGTGAACCTGCTGATGTGTATAAATTACTGTTAAAACCGTCAAACCATCCTCTATATTTTCAATTTTTTGTTACCGTATATTGAAAAGAGAAGGAATTTTATGATTTTTACTTCATAGCAAAATATATTTACGGTAACATGGGTGACATTAACTACTGCAAATTTGACATTATATGGCAGGTTTCAAAACGTGCAATTACTGGAACATAACTGAGGGGAAAAACCCCCACAAACAAATCAATTTTAATAATAAAGTAAAATTATGCCACTTAATATTTATTAAAAATACAATTCAGGTATTATATGCCAATTTCAGTTTAAGCTCTGTGTAACATCAGCTATACACTGTGAAATCTGAATGAGTACTAACTGATAGAGTTTTTATGACTTGATCATCAGATTCCCCCTGTCGTATCTGAAACTCATACAAGTAGCAATACGCATTCGGATTATCTTCATTCTTCTCGCAGTATGACAACAACACATTGTGAGCCTTTTCTTCATCTTGCATGTACTCCAGCAGCTATAACAACAACAAAAAATCATTTATCACACAACATTTACTAAAATATCTAAAAAAAACATGGAAATAAAAGTAATACAAGTCACATTTGTTACCTGGTTTTTGAGAATATATAAAAATAGATAACTACATGCATGTCTGTTAGACACCATATATCTTATAGCTCATGTAGTAATTGTATTTTGTCTGTCTGTTTGCCTGCCTGCCTGCCTGCCTGCCTGCCTGCCTGTATGTCTGTCTGTCTGTCTCTCACAGTGACACACACACACATCCAACTTCATTCTACTGCCATTTATGTTAATTCCTGACCAGTACCTGGTTAACTCTTTATCTCTGCACGCATGCACATGCATGCACACACACTAATACATGTAAGTACAATGTACTATAATAATCTATTTACCTCAATGTACTTGGTTATAAAAATATCCCAGACTCCGGGACCATTAATGACTGACTGAAAACAGGTGACAGCCTTGGTGGCTTGCAGTTTCATTTTTTCTTCATAGTTAATGTGACTCATCACACCTACTAAACCCGGATTATCTGAAATAAAACAAAGTTTTACAACAAAGTGGTTCAATATACAAAACTACAAACTATCCGATACACAATAACTGGTTCAAAATACGAATCTATATCATAATTAATCTAAAATGTAATAAAATAAACCTGGTGCAAAATACGAAAGTATACTGTCTAAGTAGAGCTGGTCCGATATATCTGTTGTCCAACCAAGTTGACATCCAATTATTTTTTGTCTATGGAATATGGAGTTGTTGAAACCAAATTAGATGCATCATATTTACACAATATTTAACATGAGAACTCATCATTTTGCGTTCAGTGTTAAGTTAGTATTCCACTAAAAATTCATTATTACTTTTCGCTGATTTTTTTCAAATATAGGACTATCAATCCATTTTTTTTTAATAAATGAGTATAACCATTGCTTTTCATTCAGAAAACCAATCATAAGTTTTCTAAAGAAACAGAACATGATCAGATTTGTTGTTATATTCACAATCGACGTCTAAACAGTTTAATTTCTGTTTATTTGAAAATATACGATTAGTCGCAGACTTTACATTTATCAGGATTGCGTGCTTCTGTGAATCCCAGATTGTGAGTCAAAAGCATATTGAATAAAATATTGAGAGATCATTTTCACTATTCTGATGGAATCTTAAAGAAAAATCCCCAAATTTACAAGCCATCTGAATCAAAAGTAATAATGACACTCATTGAATATATTTTTTAATGTGGCATCAATACAAATCTCGTATTACCTCTGTCTTGTGTGGTCTGAAATTCATGCCTCTGTTTACTCATGAGCCACTCCACATACCACACAAGACCTTGGTAGGCCCTCAGTAAAGTGTTAATATAGTTCGACTTCTCATTAGACTTCTGTCCATGTCGCTTTATGGTATTGGCACTCTAGAAAAAACAGAATACAGCATAAAACAGTAACTCAATTTTTCCTGTTACATCCTCCCTGTTGTATGTACAGTATTTGCACCTACCACCAATGCTTGCTCAGTGATAATACTAATGTTATGTACAACAGACCCATATAAGAAAAGACAAAAGCAATACATATATAATGTACATCTATATATAACATGGCAATTAATAAAATCTAATTTCTAATGGTGATTATTGTTATGACAATATTTTTTTGCAACTAAATTTTTGTTTTGTTTTTTAAAGATGCAGGCAAACTTAATTTATTTTTGACACACAAAATGTAGCACAATAAAGGTTCATATTAAACTGTCAATTTATTTTTATTTTTTATTATTATTATTTTTTAATACTTTTTACTTTAAAAAAAACAAAAAAAAAACATTATTTATTATTTCTTAAAATATATTTTAAAACTTGTATTTTGTATTATGCAATTTGTTGTTTGTATTTGACATTTTAGTGAATGACAACTTAAACTCTTCGAGCTTGAACTTAACCTCCTTGACATATAAAACACACATACCTGAATTGCCTTCTTTGCATCGTCCAGGTGTCCCTGTGTGAGCAGGTACATGAAGTACTCCAGCACAACCTCTTTACCATTGATGTCGGACAGAACCTTCAGCTGACTGCAATGACAACAAGTTCAACATATAGATAGAAATGTAAATGTACTGTTAAGTTAAAGGGACATACCCTAGTTTTTAAACACTACGGCATATTTTTTACTATTAGAGCCGTTTTTGATAACAGAAATCATACTTTACTTAGATTTTATTGTTTAGATTATCCATTTCCGTACATTCGAAGTGTTTTTGGTCATCCTGGTATTTTTAATGTCAGAAAATGTATTTGTCATATTTTTAAAAACGCGCGTGTGTCTGAGAAGAAACAGTTATGGAGTCGACTTTTAGTCTAATTTTAGAGGGTATTTCACCATTTCAAAGTCATAGACTCGTGTTTCACTCAATTGTAACTTTATCCAAATGTGTTACAGGTTTGTAGATTAACTAAACGCAGTGTTAATTTTCATGGGTTGAAACTAGGGTCTGTCCCTTTAAGATACATACTGGTAATGTTCTACTATGAAAGCTTTACTGATCATTTGTATGCGACTGATGAATTGAAAAACTGAAGGAGTGTATTAATAAAAAAAATACTGGTCTCAGTGGTTAAGCCACTGGACATACGGTCCGTAGGTACTGGGTTCGACTCCCACACAGAGCAAGTTTAGTGATTCGGTGAGTAGGTGTAAGGCCACAATACCGACATCTCTCTCACTAACCACTAACCTGTAACCACTTAACTCTCTGTCCTGCCCAGGACAGCTGGCTTGCACCTTAATTGGATATAAGCACAGAAATAAGTATAAATGAATGAATGAATGAAGAAAAAATAGGCAAAGTACATTGAATGTGTGCAACAACTCATACCACAACATTAGGGTCAATGCTTATAAAAATTTAAAGTCCAGACTGACAAGATGATCAAACTATTCAGACATTTGTACTGTAGGTGAGACATTATTAAGTCTTGAGTCCAGGTTCTACATTTTATATGCACGAGCAATATTTAACAAGCAGTCAGAGCAATATTTACCTTACAGTAAAACGTTATGTCTTACTTGGTAAGTTGTCCTATGAGACTCATATTACCAGATGGATTAGCATACAAAATTTCCATTCCAGCCTAAAAACATACAAGAGACAATAACAACAAAAGTGTGGCATTTAAAGAATACTACATGAGTGGCTGTTGGATACCATTTATCTTACAACGAGTGGTTTAAAAAACATATCTAATGAGCAAAGCAAGTTGTATGCATTTTTAAACAAGTTGTAAGATAAATGGTATCTAACCGACATGAGTGTAGTATTCTACATGTAGTTCTAACACAGCCTGAAAAAACATGTTTAAAATCAATATAAAAGTCTTTCCCAAATAAAAAGTTATTTATTGCACTTGTGCAGCAGCAGTTAACTTACGTGTCACAAAGTAATCAGTTTCAGGGTAATTTACAGATCGCAGAATAATCAATTTTATTGGATGTAACAGCCGATCACATGCCTCTGAAGTGATCTCCAACATATGTTGGTAGGAAATGTTTTATTTAACGACACACTCAACACATTGTTTTTATGATTACATGGCATCAGACATATGGTTAAGGACCACATATATATTGAGAGAGGAAACCCACTGTCGCCACTTCATGGGCTACTCTTTTCAATTAGCAGCAAGGGATCGTTTACATACATCAACCCACAGACAGGATAGTACATACTACGGCCTTTGTTATACCAGTTGCGGAGCTCTGGCTAGAATGACAAATAGTCCAATAACCAACATACGTTGGAGACAATATTTATCTACAACAGGTCATTTTTTACACAGATGTGCAAGATTCTTTTTTTTACAGCTTTAAGACAAATATCAGTAATGACCTACCCGCCATATTGTGTTAGATGTGTGTAATGGTTCAGTGGCAATGGCGTTCATAACCTTCAGTGCCTCAGACCATCTCTGTGTAACGAGACATTCCTGTAGCAGCTTGAATAATCGAGGCACAAGGTAGAAATGGTTTGAACTTTTCAAAGCATGGAAATAATCATCTACAAAATTAAAAAACACAAAACAAAAAACAAATGTGTTATAAAACTGAAGATCTTAAAACTATGTCATAAATTAGCACACATTTGAGCCAATTTCTAGATTGTAAGTAGGATTTTCTTTATCATTCCTTTATATACTAAAGTTTTTCAAATAACTGCCTGGGCTCAAATTCTGATTTACAGCAGACATCCTGCCTATCCTGTCCAGGGAAGACTTCTAGATTGTGTCTATGGGGCAGTAGAATGAAGTTGGATGTTACAACAAATGAAGAGTTGATACCCACACATAATTTATTGTCCTTGTAGGAAAAAGAAAATATAAAGGAAGTTTGTTTAATGACACCTCAGCACATTTTGAACTGTGACTTCGTCATAATACTTGGTCGAGATAAAGATAGGAAACCCACTGCAGACACAAGACTGCTATCATATAAGCAGCAAGGGATCTCTTGTATGCACTTTCCCAGAGCCAGGACAGTACATACTATGACTGTTGGTGTACCACTTGACTGGCCAAGATGAGAAAAAAATATCAAGGGAGATCAATCTTGCAACCAATCACACCTCAGGCAAATGTGTGCCACTAAACAACATCCCACCAGGGTTTCTGCCAGATTTTTTTTTTGGGTATGGTGCTATGAAATTGAATATTTACAATGTGTGTGATGCATGCAACCACAGTCATGAGGACTTCAACCAGAAAGAAAATGAGTTAGGTTTAGGGTTAGGGTTTTAAAAAATCAAACAGTAATGATAAAAGTCATAAATTTTTTCTAAATCTCTGGCAGAAACCCTGCCCGCCTTTTTCCTTGAAGGAAGACATACTTACCGGTACTGTCCAATTAACAGGAAATTGATGTTTTCTGTTGAATTTTCACCTTCCACTTTTAATATATGGTGTTTTGAAGTGTGTCTCATTTGTTCAGTATATCAGACATATGCAGTCGTTTATTTCATAGTGACCGATTACACATTTTAGAGATGAAGACTATTTCCTTAAAAATTATTTAAAATATGGCTAATTTAAACAACAGTGTATCAGCCAAATACTATTTTGTAGCCACATGGTATAAAAATTAGCAACTGGCTATTTGGGCTATGTTCAAAGTGAGCCCTGCAATCATTTATAGTCCTTCCCACACGGGACAACTTTTTTCATACTATGGAATTTACTACAAGTTATTTATTTCTGAGCCGATTATTTTCTAAATTGCAAACAAAGATAATATATTTCCAAAACAATTTAACTTTTCTTCTTAAAAGTCAAACCAAACTGAAATTATTTACAATTTTGTTTTGGTATGAGGATGGGACATGAGGTGTTATGTAGATCCTAGACTGAATATGTAGATCCATGCTCTCAGTGGAAATAGTATCAGCACACATCTCATTACCCCCCCCCCCCCAAAAAAAAAAAAAAAAAAAAAAAAAACCCAAACATTGCAAGCAAGTGCTATATTTATCATCTACGGTATATAGATAAGTCTTTATTTACTGATGGAAAGAAATAAAGGATCACACAGATAGCAACAAGAAATAATGACTGCATCAAAAATCAATTTATATTGTCAGAAGTTGACTGGGAAGGGATGCAGATGATTCGTCCTCTGGACATTTCGTCCACTATTGAACTTGAGACGATTCGTCCACAACCAAAAATTGTTCTTGGACAATTCGTCCACTATAATTTTTGTAGTTAAATTTAGAACTTCCTCCACGGGTGCAGTCTCTGTGTATTTCCCTGCACCCACCTGGCATCCTCGTCCTCTACCGCTAATAAAGCTGGTCTGACCTACAGCACTAACGACAGCTGGTAACTAGTAGGGGTGCATAGTAGGTGGTTACAATTAAGTGCCTCTTAACAATGCCAGAAGTAACTACTGAACACTCCCCGAAGTGGTCAGACTAAGCCCACAGCTAAAAGCTGATGGGGAATGGCAGGTGTGTGGCACAGATAGCTACAAGAGACAAGCACATGTCGCGGTTGGAGAGACAAGGACTGGGATGTGGAGGTGGACAGAGAAAGAAGTTGAAAGATAGGAGGAATTGCCAGATTGGGAAGAAATGAGATCGAATTCAAAAAGTAGAGAAAGGAAAGAGGGCAGTGGGATAAAAACAATAATAATAATCAAATTTAAAACTTGGCTGGAACTTGGTAGTGAAATGGAGATAATATCGTTGTTTAGTTACTAGCTTTGTTTTCTAAATAGTATGTCAGAATTATAGGTGTAATTGAAGAGCAATTTGAATAACAATATATATATCAAGAAAGTACTATAGGGCTTAATTGACACAGACAGACAATAACAAGCTGATAGTGCAACTAAAATTTAGTTTGTTTCATATACCATAGTAGTTTACCACAAAGCGAAAATAACTGACCATTTCAATAGCTAAGAAATATCATTTTAGATTTATTGGTCTAAATGTAATCGAGTGGACGAATTGTCCGAGGTGGGTGGACAAATTGTACGGTGGACGAATCGTCTGTGGACAAAATGTCCAGAGGACAAACGGTCTGGAAAGCACTGGGAACATATAAGCAGCACATTCAACACTACAGACATTCAATCCCACATTACAACTCTGTATGAAATACAGACATTACTATGCTAGTAGTGAATTACATTTGGTCAACAATTCGAAGTGTTCCCTTATTTCTTTCCATCAGTATACTTCCAGCATGTTTGTAAATACTAAATACTGAAGAACAGCACACTCACTGGTGGAGACACTGTTGCTGAGTGTTGTAAACCATTCTGGGTTGTCGTCGTCCTCCGTTATCAGGGTCAGCAACTCATTCTGTACAAAAATATATAATATGTTACGTTAAATTTAATTTGAATTACTTTAATTGAGGAATATTTTCATTCATTTGGTAATCAACAATTAAAACTGACATTTTAAACTTAATGAAAGGAGTTTTTATTTAATGACACATCATCCAATTCATAAGCCTACAAGACAGGGGGGCAGGGGAGAGGGGAATCGCCAAAACTAAAACCTCAAATTTGGGCAAACATTATAGAGATATTTGGGCAAAATGTGCTAACCTGAGACCTTTTTACCATATATTTCCATATTCTACCCACAATATTAGTTGTAATTCATGTAAAAATGCGTAGTGATTCGTTTGCAACCTTATTTAGCTGTTTGGTAGTAATGCTAGTATGAATAAATGTTATCTGGATACAGGCATTTTCATTTAATTCGGACAAAAACCAGCCTACCCCCAGCCTACAAAAATAGAAAACCCCACCCCAGTAGCCTTTTCTTAAGTATTTCTATTTGGAATAATCCCCAAAGAAAAGGAAAGGAATAGTTAACCAGTGATCTCACTAGTTCAAGGAGAGTAATAATTGTTATCTCCCCTTAGCTTGTGAATTTATATGGTATATCGATATGGTAATATCTTAAATAGCTCCCACTGATCTAAAGAACTTAGGGGAGCAAATAATCATTCCCTTCTTCTTCTTTTTTTTTGCAGCAAGGTCTGCATTTCAGCATTTGGAAAGAGTTCGACCCGTACCCCTCTATATCAAAGGCTCTAAAGATTAACTCTAACTTTAATCTAAGGCCATGAGAATGAAAGTTATAGATTTGTCCACCGCCCGCATGTCGTGAAAGGTACCGCTGAAAATTTTAATTATTTACAAAAAAATTCATTATTTGCACAAAAAAGGCACTTAATGATCATCACACAAATTCAAGTTCCAAATCGTCAATAGTGGTAATGTCTACGAGATCCTTCGCGCCAAAACTGCCATCTCCGTCATAAATTCTGAAGTGTACCCCAGTAGAGCATTGAATCATCAAGCAAGAAGCAGTATATTCCAAACATTGACGAAAATTGCTGAACTCTTGATGTGTCGACCTCATTTGGACTTGAATCTACTATGGAAATAAAAGATCAATAAAAATAATGAACAATGAAAAATGAAAAAAAGCCACATGTGTTTTTAAAATGTTCGGACGCAAATCTATAACTTTCATTCTCTTGGCCTAACCCTATCCCTAAAACTACCCTAACCATTAAACGGGGGTACGGGTGAAACTTATGTCAGCCTGACCACAACACCACTGAGGCCGGTGAGGGTAAGCAGTCATATACCCTATTATATCGCTTTAATCCTTAGGTAAGCGCTCTACCCACCTCAATAATAGACACTTTTTTCTTTTTTTTTACTGAATCTGTAAAAGAAAAAAAGAGAAAAAAAGAAACCGTTAATGTTTTCAGTATTATTTTGTACATTAATGATATTTACAATAATTGCTGTATCTTCGCTGTTTGTTTCTTGCTCATCCATTGTTCTGTTCTGAATTTTATTACACACAAATTAGTAAGACTGCCCTACTCTTTCCTAACTTCTTTGATTATCCTTCGCTAATAATAATAATAATAACTACCAGTCTATTTTCTTCCCACGTGCGTGTACTACTTTCTAAATTACTTTTATAAACACAATTATTGCACTGTGTAATTTATTTTTATTTTAACAAATTATATAATTTCACAGCATATATCATATAAAATAACAACTATTATTAATAATAGATTAATCTAAATTACTTACAATATTTTCTTTTGTGGAAAGTTTATTTTAATATATTATTATTATTAATGTCTGTTTAGTTCATATTACTAAATAGCTATTTTGATCCTCCATGTTAAAAGAGTTCTAAACACTTTGCGGTACATTTTCGGACACCTCATCAGTTGTTTGTTTTGTCAGTTTACGCCTCATTAGTAAGCCAGTGAAGCGAAACGAATGTTAATTAATTCACACAGCTGTGCTCCTACACATTGTTAAATAATTCCAGTAATTGTTGTCACCTCTTTATCAACAAGACATTTTAAACTTGAAAATACATCTACATTGGTAAGCATATGGACATTATTTTATAACCGGTCAACGTTTGAACTCGTTAAGAAAAGGGTGGGCGTTATCATTCCAGCACTTTCAAGAACTAAGGAAGCAGGGACTGTATTATTTTACCGTTTATTAATTGCAGTATAATGCTGTGACCAGTTCTGAAAAGCTAAAGGTAGTATCATAGTATGGTACTATCCTTTGATTAGGTCACTGTATTACTCCAGTGCCCTCGAACCCAGTACTATTTTATGTGTTTATAATATCATATGTTAGGTCAGGGATAGAGAGTGTAACTGTGTAACAGTTTGTTAGTTTTTGACAACCAGTTGCCAAGCACAGTGTCTTAAATTACACATTTTCCGGAATCTAACAATACAGAGTCCAGACCTTTAATTTGATCCTTTTCGAGTTTACTCATGAATATATAGCATTAAACTAGCAAGTTAGTGAATTAACAAGCACAAACCCTACCAGAAGAAGTTCTGTGTTTTAGGTGGAGGTGTAAATGTTTTTCCTTTAGCATTTGTACTAGTCAGAAACATACAAGTTTAATGTTACGAGAGAACTCCAAAATAATAAAATAAAAAAATTTGTAGCACTAGATTTAAAAAACTACATGTAATTTAGACTAACTTACTTAATGACCCTTTATCATGTAACATTTAAAAATTGACAGGTTAACCAAATTCTCACATATAAACAAAATATGACTAGAGGATATACACACTAGTCACTGTATTGTAGGGTTGTGTGTAGACATGGTACGGTACTCTGTATTAATTTTGTATAATTTTTAATCCATCTATAATATTTAAGTGCTTGTGACATCCTTTTCATTATTAATCATGTTTGTGACAAAAATGTCTTTTATTTTTTAACAATATTCTAATCCCCAAAATACATACATGTTTTGCTTTTTAATTCCTCTAAAAAAAATGTTTTTACATGTAAGTTAATGGAAACAACCAAAAACACCAAACTTTTCATTCTGTCAATACTTGTACAGCTTTCGATTTTGTAATTGACTATTTTCAGTTTATTCTGTAGGAATAGACTCCAATGAGACTTAAAACTTTACAAAAAACCAGACTACTTGATGTTACATGCATGTCCAAATTGGTTAAGGCACAGCATTCTAGAATTACATGGTGTTCCATGCCACAGGTTAGCCACTACTAATAGTGTTTGACATAAATTTAAACACAAATTTGACTTCATTTAATTCAATTAATGCCAAATTGTAGGTGGGGGTGGTGTGCAGGTTAAACTCTTTCTTTGTGCATAAAATATGTACAATGTACATTATTCTCATGCAATAACACCAGTCAAGAACGGTCGGTTCAGGTTACTGGGAGGTTACGACATGTAAGAAAAGTTGAGAACGGTGTTTCGTTCTTGACAAAAATTTCAACTTTTAACGGTAGTTTCATTTCCGAACGTAAACCAGGCAATGCATTCTAGACTTCCGCGTTTCATTTTCTCGTAAGGAATTGCATCGACCTCTTTCACATTCCATTGCGCATGTGCCTGTTGCTGGGTAACTCAAGGACGCAAACTGCGAACTCACGCGAGATCTCGCAAAAATAGACCTGTGGACAAGTTGGGGGGAATAGACAATGGGAGGCCACGCAACAGGAATGTGAATATCTCCACGATTAATTATTCTATCAGTAGGGAACCTGAAAATTCTGTCGACCTCCAACAAGACGTATTGGAGACATTTATGAATTATTGCTTATCACGAAATAAAAAATATTTTGTTGTTAACACCCGACAAACTATCGGTTCGGATTCGTACACAATAAATATCGGATATGGGCTGAAATAATATTAATGTGTGCGCGCGTGTATGTATGCAGATATTTATTGTATTTAACATAATTTAAATATTTATAAAGCATTATACAGATAAATACATTCAGGATTCTTATCAGGATTTCTTTTCATCAAGTTATTTAAAATTTTGTTCGGTATTTGGAATAAAATTAAATGATACATATGAAAGTTGAGCTATGGTATATAAAACATTAGAATCAAGCTCGTAAGAACGATATCTGGAGTTGGGGGAGGGGAGGGGGCACAGTCTGTAGTGGAGGGACACAGTCTGTAGTGGAGGGACACAGTCTAGTTTGTGGGGGCGGGACAAAAGCCATATTTTAAAACGGGTTTATAAAAGAGGGACTATAGTCCCCCCCTCTGACTTCTTGGTTGCTACTGACCTGAGAATGGTCAGAAATGTAACTATATTGCATATACAGCTATATATATTCAAAGCAAGATTATTTAAACTAAGAAAGATGTAAATTTTATTTATAACAAATTAGACTAGCCGACAGCTTGATAATATAGCTACAAACTCAGGATGGTCTCTTTATTATAAACTCATGAGGGTTTATTATGCGCAGTCATAAGGTACTTCGTTTGAATGTTTGAAGCAAACATATTAAGTACCATGCCCGTAGCAGGATTGAGAGTTTTGCTCAAATGAAAAAAAAAAAAAAAAATTGGATTTTACATATAAAAGTCCTTGTCCCAAATGACCTGAATAACGTAACAAGAACGTGTGTGTGAGGTTCTATTTGCTGAAAGTTTGATCCTCCTCAGTTGGCCGTTTGATTATTTCCCATCCCAACCAATGATCCATCAATGGACATCGTGTATGCTATCCTGTTTGTGGGATGTGAGAAGTAATCCATGTATCATTTATTATAAATACATTGGTATGACTGAAAACAAATGGTTTCTTGTTGTGGCTCTGTGACCAGGCCATTTTACATGTATTCTACAACTTAATGCAACTTGTTAACGTATATTTCGCAACAAAAGTTTGTGTATTATTCTCGAGTGTAACCGGCGTCATCTCATTGTTTGGCAAGGGGTTCTATATATATATATCTGGAACCCCCCCCCCCATCTATGGCTCCGCACCTTTGGTGCTCGCGTTTGATGAGTTCCGTTTACATGAAATTTCGATCCCCCCCGCTAAACATGCTGGCTACGGGCCTGAAGTTATATACACTATCATAAGTTAGACCAAATATCAAATTAGGATTGTATCGGGTTGCATGGGTCTACCACCTTGGAAAGGTTGCTGCACTCTGTTATGTATAATTATGTACGTTATAAAAACATGTGATACTTGCATACCATATCGATAGATACGACTTCTCCCTATACTTGTAAATGTGTATCAAAGTGCTGATGGTATCGCTAACTATCTTGACAAGTGTTCTTAGGTACAAACTACAAAATAGTAACCAAACACTATTGTACATACAGATATATGTTTACTTCAAACTGATCTTCATGTAAAGAAAAGATGTCGTCTTCTAAATTCTTCAAAACAAATAACGCAAACAGCATGTTAACATTTACTTCCACGTTTACATGTGATGTCAAACTTTGATCCGCATTCACTCTGTTTCTGACATCATGCTAAGTTGTAGGTTTTCACGTGTAACGGCTCATATATGTTTTAAAACTTCGTAAATATCAGATATTATTTCAAGTGAAGTTGTATGTATCTGATATAAATGATAGTGAAAATAAAATAAAATAAAATAATAAATAAAATAAAATAAATAAGTAAATAAATAAATACATAAATAAATAATTTGTGGTTAGACATGTAACACTGATTAGGCCAAATAAAAAAAAAGAGTTGGTGATCGTACCTGAAAATGTGCCTGCCCCTGAATTTATTTATTTTTAATTTTGTTAAAAACTGTTTAAAATGTGTCTAGATAGCAGCAATTCAACTTTTGTAAGCACCGTAACAGGTTAAACTATCACCAGGTCCATCTGGCGGCCAGTGAAGAAACTACAACATCCAGGTGCATGCGCTGTTGGCTGCTACTCCCGCAAAAAAAATGGTCTCCAGGGTTTTATAAAGTTTTTCACAGAAAAAATATAATAAACACCTCCCCTCCTACCCTGATTTATGTGATCAAAAGGACGATCACCAATTCCTTTTTTTTTATTTGGCCTTAGTAGTTGTATGACTGTCTTTTTTAATGAAACGATAAGGCGAAAATAGAGCTGTGATAAAGGTCTATGTGAGTTGGGGGTTTTGTTGGGGGTTTTTAGGGGGAAGGGGAGGCATATTTGATTAAATTTTAAATACTGATACATGTGGAGTATTAAACATCACTGGAAATCCGCGTGAGTATTTAACTATAATTCTAATTGTTACAAGTACAAAAAGACATTCCACTAAAGTTAATTTTATTGTATGAATCTTTTAATTTTGCGTTGTTAAAATAACCTTGACAGGCAGCTCCAGAGACTTCGTCTAAGTTAATGTTTCACTGCTTTTGGTCTTAAAGGTAGGGTCAACTCGAACAAGAGCCTTATGTGTTGGAAAGATGCATACCTGGACCACCAACACATACTGACACTTTAGCAAATGAAAAACGCATAATTTTAGAGTGAATAAAAAACCATGATTATTCCTGCTAACTGGGGGCAGCTATTTTGTTTCGTTTTTGTGACGTCCGGTGGGATAGCTTGGGGCGAAGTGACATCAGCTCCTGACCATCTCCTGTATGTACAGTATAAACAAAAGCAGTAATTTTCTACAAGGCGCTTCTCTTTGATCAACCTGACTTGTAAAATAGCATAAATGACGTAATAATATAATAAACTATTTAACTAAATATATTTCAAGTTGCATTAATGGAACAAAATGGGGTTATAGTATTTTTCTCTGTTAAATAATCCAAAGGAAAAATGTACACTATTAGGCCTATTGATATGCTACGTTGGAGCAAAAACGACAACCCACGATACCCAAATTTTTTTTTCTTTGGGACTATGTAATTGGTCAGTTCTGTGGTTTTAGATGGAAAAGTCTACTTAATCAATAGCTTTACAGAACTATTTACAGTAATAAACCATGTCCATTACAATTTTAGGGGCGACAGGTAATATTCCACAATACCGGTATGTATTTTTGTGTCTAGACAGCGTCAATTATAATTGGCTCGTCTGGTTACCAATCAAATACACACCTGCCAATCAGGAATCACAGGTAGAAGTGACTAACAGCATATACCAATTAACTAAGAAAACACTCCGTGTATCATTTCAGTAGTAGGTTAATACATGGGCAAAACATTGTTAATTGTTTCGACTTGATGTGTAGCCACTTTGACAATGGTATTTTATTTTGTATTGATTTTTATTGCTGGCTTACTGGGATGTGTATTATTACAGAACATTGCAATGTATGGCTATTTATCATCCCGCAAAAACCAGGTAGATTGTGTTTCTCTAGTTCTAAGGCTCATTCCTGACGTTACGCGTTAAGTATTACGTAACCACCAGCTCGCCAGAGGGCGTACTCACTGAGATGGTACAAAATGGCTGCGCCCGTTATATATAATAGCCGTTTTATTAATTAACTATACGATTATACGTGTTGATATTAAGCAATAATGTGCATTATATATCGTTGAATATGCATACCAAGCCAAATGCCTTAATTGTCCTCTCCTTTAAACTATTCTGATGTAAACTTTAGTAGACCATTTCTCGTAGCCATTTTAACATCTTATACAAAATATGTACATTAGTTGTTAGAGATTCACAGCTTCTATGAAGCTACTCATGATATTCATGACAACTGTCGATCATGCCCCCCCCCCCCAAGTTGTATATAGCCTGGATACCGTCTAATTTGACAAGGGACGTTACTCTTCGCACACATGCACAATGGGAATGGGAAAAAGGTCTATTATAGTCATTCCACGTTAAAGCAGCGTCCACTAGATGAATTTACTTCCGCATTTCGTTTTCTCATACGAAATTGCACCGATGTTCGTGCACACTTGTGCAATTGCAAGCAATTTTGGCAATCCGCGTTTAAGCAGCGCCCACTAGATAAATAAGTAGTAGTAACAGGAATTCAATTCTAACTTTCACCAGGCTATATTTTGTGGTAACCTGTAAATGGTTTACCAGACACATTGCTTATTTCAATGCCTGTAACACAGCATAAACATGTTGTGTTTATAAGTACAGGCAAGAAGAAACTGTAAGTTTCCTTTGAATAAGTACCTTACTGTGTCATAAGAGGAACATGGACCTTGGATCTGTAATAGCTGTCAGAATGTTTTAATGTTGAAGTTTCAAAGGTAATTAAATTGCACTGGTTTCTGGTATGTTTTGACAAGTCCGGATTTGCAGGTGTATAAACTAATACTCACCCCCCTCACGCCTACCACAACACCACCACCACCACCACTAAATAGCAGAAATAGCTGGGAATGAGTACCAAACAACCAGGAAGATGGATATTTTCACATTTTTACTTTATTTTGCACATGAAATTTAAAGCTGGCAGATCTGTAAACTGTTGTAAAAACTTAAAACTTGGGATGGGAGGGGCGGGACGTAGCCCAGTGGGAAAGCGTTCGCTTTATGCACGGTCGGTCTAGGATTGATCCACGTCG